>NC_052113.1:1836106-1896408 GCF_012273895.1 Zerene cesonia | reverse complement strand
ATAGCTTTATCCAGTTTTGAATTAATGCGCAAAAACAAACGGTTCTCTGAAATTGTAAATAACACTCTATTTTGACAACATGTTAGTTATTGCGATTGCTTTTAGCGGATAAGCATATTTGCGTTGCAACTTGGTCCGAAATCCGATTTAATAACAATAAACTGTGTTGTGACTACGATACTAAATTAAATAATTGATGCCTCTTTTTGCGTACAATATAAAAATACAATTGGCACTTATTTATATTCATTTAAACATTAAACATCGATAACTCTCTTGTGTTTACTTTTTCATTGATAGGTTATTAACATTAAGTCGACTTTAGTGAGGTTTATAGCCATTTTTACGAATATTCTATAGAAATAGAAGTAGGCGTGTCAAATTCAGTGTCTCAATACGACTGTTTGTGCAGCCTTTAAAGAAACTAAAGAGTTTTGGTTGTATTTTAGTTTAAGCAGTATTTTGTATACCAATCACGCGCCCCAGGGTCAATCACACTTTATACTCGACCTACTACTTCATACTAAACACTTTAATCAATCTTCATAATATACGAGTACCTAATATGTAGTAGCAGTGCTTAATACAATTTATAAACATCTAGTGACTTGTATCCAATAAATTAAACACTTGATCGCAATGCCATACAAAAATCTCGTCATAAAATAAAGAATCGTAAATGCGTAGTTACTTAACGATAAACAGAAGTACCTAAATCCAGCGCGAAATAGTTTCGACGTCACTGACCGAATGTCGCACTTGCGAGAAGGTGAACGAACATGGAGTATCGATTCACTGAACCAAACAGGTCATCGGTACCCAAGTAATCCTAATCTGTTGTTTCGGTGTTTAAATAGTCAACTAGATCCAGTTTCGGCATGATTTTTGCAATCATACTTTTTTTCATCACGAGCGACTTGGGGATCGAAACATTTCAATAAAATGGTTATTAAACATAATAAATATTTTCATTTTTTGTAATTTTGTTTTCAATAAACATAGAGAAATGTTGCTTTGTGTACTTACGCTTCCAAAGCTCAAAAAGTTCTGCATCGATGGAGCTCAATTTTCGACAAGATATACTTACGACCCGTTTCAAACGATGTTTTTTATTTATTTTTCCTCATTTCTTATTCAGGTATACATAATGTTCCACATTGGAGCATAACAACTAGTGACATTAAATCGAAAGTCATTATTCTGAAATAAACACATGTTTGATAACTGCGCAATGTGCATCCTCCATAGGGAAGGACTTATATCAAAACAAATATTTACTTGAAAACGTGTACATTTTATATAGCTATTGTGAATAGTACGAGTGTGAAGTTTGAAGTTTCTCTAAAACTATTATAACTATTTGTTGTAGCTAATCGGTGATACAATAACTCGTACAAACTTGAGGTCCTCATATAAGTCTTGTATTTACAATTACGGTCGAGCACCTCCGACTTATAAATGATTTCATATCAACCAAAATAAATACTTATAACGCGATCCTTTAAAGTACGTCGATCGAATTTTCTAAACAACTTTAATTAGCGACGACGTAACAAAAATTACGTTGTAATGAATATCGATGCATTTACTTTGCCTTGAACTATGCAAGCGTGATTCACAGTGAACAATATAATTTATTGTTCCTTGTGCACGATAATCATTTACGAGAATGTACCAACGGGTAACTGTCTCCGAATGTGCGCATTATGTTTAATTGCTTAGTTGTATTGTCTAAAGTCTAATGTTTTCCAACGTATTATGATCGTCAAGTTGGTTAGGACGTGTGAATGTTTGGTTATTCTTTCAGACAAAACGGCGGATCGGATCTGAATAAATAATGCGTGCAATTAGATTACAATAGTATTGAGTTTTACTGTGATATAAGAGATAAACTTATATAGCCATAAAATGTAACGCATAGTAGTAAAATATTAGTATTAATATAGTTTTTATCTTCGTTTTTAAACATGTTAGCGTGATGGTAGATAAATACATTAAGTACCTCATCGTAAAAAAGATGCGTTATTGAGCACGTACAGCTGATATTTTTTCTGTGTGATGCACTTCCGGTCTTTTTGGACTTCCGTCACATTTAAGTGTGAGAATAGACTATAGAGTATGCAGAATGCAGCTGTGTTTGAAGTCTCGGTACGCCCAAGTGATTTTTTTTTTATTTGTTATATGGTAATATATGTAATTTAACCCACTAGTTTTTGCCCGCGGTTTCGTTCGCGTTAA
The DNA here is from genome assembly GCF_012273895.1 of Zerene cesonia. NCBI lineage: Eukaryota > Metazoa > Arthropoda > Insecta > Lepidoptera > Pieridae > Zerene > Zerene cesonia. The sequence continues at coordinate 1,894,170 of NC_052113.1, read as the reverse complement.
ATTCGAAGTAAATCTCCTTTCCCCCCTTTTTCTATGTGCCTATAAACCTTCCTCTTAAATCACTCTATCTATTTAAAAAGAACCCATCAAAAACTGTTGTGTAATTTTAAAGATCTAAGCACACACACGGCACGGCGGCGGAAAGCAACTTTGTTTTATACTATTTAGTGATAATCATATTTCAGAAAAAGAACAGCCTCGGTAGTTGAAATCTGCTACTAAGGTACAATTATTTTTATTTATATCAAACGATTCACTCAATGTCACTGTCCTTGAAAAATTTAAAGAATAGAAAAAATCGATCGTGAGGTGGGTTTCAAACCTGCGTCCTTCGCCTTACTTCGCGTGTACCCCTATCTACAACACCAATTATGTTACATGTAACATCATGTGATAGACTATTATACTTTCCGCCCACGGTCGTCAGAAAAACTCCTTAACCCACGGCGAAACCGGCAAAGTGCCCGTATCCTTTCATGGGTCTGAAACTATCTCTGCACCAAAATTCAAAATCGGTTGAGCCGTTATAAATAGTGTAACTAAAACTTTCTTGTGTATAACATATAATGTATGTATATAGATTTATGGGTTTCATGGAATAAGTAATTACATATTTATAATAACTTTTCGACGTCTGACCATCTATGTGATACACTTAAAAACTGCAATCATTAAACGAGATTAAAAACTCATTGTACAGAGGTCTGCTTTTAATCATTTATGACTACCAACGCAACAGTTAGATCAAAACTATTTAAGTATTTAACGGTGGAGCATGTATTTGTCAGGGATCATTAGTATTATTCGTACATGTCTGTATTTTATTTAGGGCCATTGTATTATTTTGCAATGACGTATCGAGGCCTTTGTGACGGGTTTTGAATATTGACAGACCATCAAGTGGCTATCATGTTGGTTATATACCTTTTTATGTAGCTACCATAAAGCATAGTTTAATAATAAATAGGTATATAAGAAGTTATACAAGTGTAAACTTTTTGGATGCTGTATGTGTTTTGTAAGTTATATTCTGTGTTAAGCGAAAGTATTTAACATAAATATAATACCGGTCTAAACCAACGCACTAATTAACGTGTTTTCATAAAATGATACAAACTTCATATAAATACAGTTATGTCATACAGTTAGTTATAATGGTTATGAACGTAAATTTTCGGCGTCGCTCGTTATTTAACTGTTTTTCATGAATCCAGCTTTGCGCAATCAGTTTCGGATTTTTTATTTTATCTCGTCGTATAAAAACCACATTTGTTGTGATTTTTTCGTGTAACTGATCAAATTATTTTAAATTCACTTTTAGTTTTCTCGCCTTGATCGAAAAGAAAAAAACGTCTCACCGAGTTTGCAATACATGCAATTTGTATGAAACAAATTAAATGTTTTTTTAACTTTAAAGATCTGTATTCTTAAATTACGATGTTCTTACTCCATGTTCACGAAAGATTTATGGTTTGTACATGCATCTCGCTAGCCCCTACATCTGCATACAGATGCTATTTATTTGCCAGTAAATTCAGAATCTAATACAAACCTATCGAAGCATGTTGTAATCTCTTACACGTGTGCACCCGGAAGGTACTGGTACTCGACCAGTGGAACCGGATTAATGACTCGTAATGACATTTAGTGAGCCGATACCATTTGTGTTTTTGTCTGTATCGCTGGAAATATAAGCCAAGGAAAACGTTTATAATGCTTAGATTACAATTGCGAACGAACCTGCTTTGTAAATTGTTTCATTGTTATTCAGTCGATTAGGATTGCGCGTTATTTAGTCATTTGTAAAAAAAGATGGACCCTAATTGGAGTGTGTCGTGCTTCTTTTTTTCTAGAATTAATATTTGTTACGATTTCCCCAGAATCCTTAACCCACTTATCAAGTGTGAATAAGCAATGTTGTCTTCTTGGCAATAATTTTACCGTATACAAAGTAATACTAATTAATAATTCAGATTAAAGAAATTTATAGTTTTTGTTATTGTAGTGTCAAAAAAGCAAGTTTTCGTTGTATCTATTAGACTAATGGATACTTAATGATTAATCTATTTAACAAAAGGGGTCCAGTGGCACATGAATGAAATTAAAACTATCGCAAACACGATCTAGTCACGAGAATATTGTTCTATGAATCATAACATGAATAACCCTTTCATTTTTAAACACGCAGTAAGTTGGCATCTATAAATTGTAATTTTAGGTACATTCAGGAAACTAATTTAACAAAGTTTAACGTTCAATAAATATGCTACCTTAAGCTAGACCGTATTTATACATTATTTAATTTATCAATAAATTTATTGATGAAACTTACTGACAATTATTTAATTATCCTTTTGAATGTTACCCCTTAAAAGCGGACGACCCATTTGCAGCGATCTTAACTGCAAATGTACGTGGGAGTGGTGATCGCTTACCTTTAAGCAAACCACCAGCTCAGTAGCCCGCTATTAAAAAAAAAAGATATTTGATCCGTGGAACAAACGTATTGCAGTATCATGAATGTTCCTACAATCCACTCGAGAGGACATTCATCTTGGTAAACAATACTAAAACGGTAGTCACGAGCTGCAATGCATTCAAAAACCACCACCTGGATTCTTAACTCGTTGGAAACTGTTGCAAAACGTGCAGACTTTGCCCTTATAATACAGGCAATTTAAGAAAATACTTGCCAAATAACGAGGCCATTCAGTTCTGTAAACACTCTCAAAGCCAACGAAGTTAATCGCTCCTGAACCTGAACGTGCGATTTGAGTAAATGGCGCAGAAAGCGGACAAGCCTAAGTAAGGTCAACGTCTCGTTAAACGATACTAAGCTTTGAATAATGTTATTATTTCATACTCCACCCATGTAAACGTTCGCCACGTTAAAGTATCCCTAATCTCCTATGTAGTAGAAATTGATTAATGGATATAAAGAAATATGAGCGGACTTTCTTAATCTATACAGAATTAAAGGGCCGCAAACAAGCCAGGCCCATGGACATATTGACTAAGCTTGCTTCTTTATAATTTCTAGAACTTGAAAAATCTGTACAATGAAACTAAACAATTTTATTTAAACTATAAACGCCTATAATGTGATGACGGAGGCAGAAATCCATATTCACTGTACCTATAGTCATTTCAAGTTATTATCGCCTATCAGATGACGAATCCGCTTCATTGTTTCTTGTGTTTTTTTCTTTTAAATGTTTGATATTTGATAGCCATAGCTCGCACGTGACACAATGCATGTTTACGTTTACTCTGGTTGAACAGCTGACTGGTAACTGGCACAACCCCGGGGGTCCGCCCCCCACAGGTCGTGACAATAGGTCTGTGGACCGCTTTGCAACCGTTAGTTCCGAGAATGCAAGTCACAAGATAAAAATAACGTTGTTGTTAGTGTCGTGATGGAGCTGTGTAATATTGATTTGTGACCGAACGTAGTTTATACAAGAACTGTTGTTTTGTGTGTGCTTTGGAAACGCGGAGAAAAACCCCTTCGTGATTGGAGTCCTGTAAAATCAGAGAGATCCAATTTAGAGATGGGTATAAGAGAGGTAAAACGAAACGAAACGTGGAAACGAAAACAAAATAAATTGTCTGCTGTGAAAGTTTAGTGCGGATAAGATAATGAGTAGAATCGTTTCTGACTTACTCCTTTGAGAAAAGAGATTGAGGGTTATTTGCGCGGCTATTCATTTTTACACGCTTTTTATTAGCTTCACCTGTATGTTTGTATGTTTGTTTGTATGTTTGTTTGTAACCGACTTCTTTGGGCGCGATTTTGACCCACTTTAAACGGCCAGATTTCGTTCAAACTTTGTAGATTTATTGAGGACCGATGACAATACACTAATTTGATAAAATTATTCCATTTTTCAATTTGCAAAATATGATTTTTGTTAATTTATATAATTTTCATCTATAGTCGATAAGGTAAGAAAATTAATTAAAATTTTTTTCGTTCGAGTCGTGCAATAGTTTAAAATTAAAAAAAACAAGCTATTATAAATAATCCAAACTAAAAAGTAGAAAATAAATAATAGTTAAAAAAAACTAAAAAACACGCTTTTTATAGAAAACCGAACTAAAAAATAGAAAATAAATTTAAATGAATTTAAATTAAGAAAATAGTGTTAAAAATTTCAATGAATATAAATTAATAATAGTGTGAGTAAAAAAAAAATTATTTTATTTTAAAAAAAGCGTGGGGTGCTTCTTAAGATATTATCAAAATCATAATCACTCTACTCATATCTGTCAATAAAATATCTATAACCATTGACACCATGCACCACACGCTTTTTTTAAAATAAAATAATATTTTTTTTACTCACACTATTATTAATTTATATTCATTGAAATTTTTAACACTATTTTCTTAATTTAAATTCATTTAAATTTATTTTCTATTTTTTAGTTCGGTTTTCTATAAAAAGCGTGTTTTTTAGTTTTTTAAACTATTATTTATTGTAGTACTAAAGAACTTTGTTTCGTGTAATATAATTATAATTTCGTATAATATAATTCTTTTTTTTTTTGTTCCCAGGTAATGCATTCGACGAATTAAAATTTTTGTAACGTTTGCAACAGTTTGCTGTTAATGATGCTCTAATATGGAAATAAGACAGAAGGAAGGTATTTATATAAAATATGTTTAGTTTATAGGTACATTTATATTATTCATGCCATAAACCCAGATATAATTAAAAATAAACAAAAATTCGACGCTTACCTCTTTTTGGCTTTTCAGATAGGTTGCGTTTACGTCATTTTTTATGTATGTGACATATATACAAAATCATTAATCATTATCTATATAGTTTAGTTGTTACTTCGCTTTTGAGAACGTAGATCAGAGTTCAATGTTACGTACGTACGAAGTTGTAAGGGAGAAGGTAAATATCTAAACTTAATATGTGGTTACATCTATATAATATATATAGCTGGTCGCCCCGACTTCCCCTGTGGTAAATTCCCGGGGCAAAATATATCCTATAGAACTCGGGAATATCGTAGTTTTCTTTTGGTGAAAGAAATATCAAAATCGGACCAGTAGTTGCGGAACCTTTAGGGTACTAACAAAAACAAACCTTTTTTTCTTTATTATATTAGCATAGATAAAACAATAACAAAACCATTTCTGTATATTACATTTTTTTAAGAGTTCATTGCCGTGAAATTTAGATGTCTTAGGTATATACCCCAAAATAATGGTTATCATTTGTTTTTCTGTTTGTTTAATTCTGTCTGTTTGTCTGTTTATATGTCTATCGATCATGTAAAATTCACTGAACATAATTAGATAAAATGTTAACGTACAATATTATATTCAATAGGCTACATTTAATTTGATAAATATAATTTTTAAGTAGCTGTAGATACATGTAACACATCGGGAATAAAAAAGAAATTCCCGATGTGTGAGTTGAAGGTCTTCAATAATTCAGTGGGTTTTATGCTAAAATCTCTTCATCTACAATCCACAGAGTACAAAATGGTGTAGTCCACGCGAGCAAAGCCGCATGCGAAAAGCTATGTAACATAATAACATAATATTACACTTTATCTATGCATAATAATAACCAACGTTAAAATTAACGGTGTTATGGGAAAAACGAAGTTTTCTCGAAACCGTGAGAATGCTGCGATCAAAAACCAATTAAAATTTATGAAACAAAAGCTAATAATAATAATTGGTCATTCTTAATGTATAAACTTAGTTCTAACTGTGGGAAAATTTCTCACGTGCAATTTTAAATTACGGTATATAGAATTTTTCTACACAGCTATAGAGTGACGTAGATAAAAATTTTCACTTACCTATTAATTACACTATTTGAAATCAAGAAGATTTGATTTTGTATACGTTTGAAAAATAAGCTATACAGTTGCATATATTCTGAAAAAAAGTCGGTATTTTTAAAGGCCCACCTGTATGCCAGACCTGCCCACCTGTTTGTGGTATGTAGTAAACCTATGACCTTTAAATACTTTTAACGACATGACTTATTTCGTCAGCGGATTTAAATAAATAATAACAACCACTTTCAACGGAATACTGTATAAGTGTACAATGTGGTTAGATGGAAATGTCATGACTGATTTTCATGATAAATGTCTACAATTTTTTTTTTCATATTTATTTATTTATTTCACACACACACACACACACACACACATTGTTTTAAGGAAGAAGCCACCGACAACCGAAACACAGTTCCCAACTAGTTCGGTAGTCAGTGGGTCATATAAAATATATAACTACACTTTTATTATGTCAATAAATATTTTTTCATTTTCATTTTCATTTTCATATTTAATTTTATACGAGATATGTTGAGGTTTTTTTAACAAAGTTGTGTTTGGCGAATAATTTAAATGTAAGTTTAATTAGTAATGTGAAATGAATGACACTTACAGAACTAGACGTGTAATATTATGTTAGTTATGGAACTTTGATAATTTGTGCAAATTCCCCGAAGGTTTGTGAATGTAGTATATTCAAAATGCTACAGATACATTATATTAATACATATGTATATATGTACCAACGTAGCAAATATGTGTTATCAAAACATTGACAACATCCCAAGTTGAAGTAGCAGCCTTCGTATCTTTATAAAATTTTTAACTTTTCGTGCGTTCATGATCTCACAATAATCGCGATCTCATCACGGATAGTGGCTAGACAGAACACAGCGGAGTTTAATCCGTTGGTACACTCCTAGCTGGGTGGAGTTGAGTGGTTAGTAGGAAACCGGAGCGTCTCCCCCGGCTATATTTATGTTAGCACGGACAAGCGGTGGTTCATCTAAGGTGATCACCATCACCATTAAACATTTGCAGAGATGAAGGGTTCTGGGTATACGTAAACATATTTTCAACTATGAAATAGACATTAATCGCTATCTAGCTAAGGCGGCAAGGGAGGAACAAAAAATAAATTAACACGGCCGTGATAAGAAGTCGTCGCGACTTGGACTTATCTAAGTAGAACAGTCGTTAATGCCACATTTATCGATACGTTTCCGTGTTTAATGACCCGCTATCGAATTATTCTTTACGTAGGTATATTAATCTATACCAATAACATGAAGCTGAAGAGTTTGTTTAAACGTGTAATCTCAGGAACTTAGGGACCAATATCGAAAATTCTTTCACCAGGTGCCTTACGTGATCTCTAAGATTTATAATAATATACCCAGTATTTTCTTGTGTTTCATTTTACGTGAGTGTTATACATTTAGAAATTAAAGACTTTAAAACGCGGGGACACCCGTGACCACGTAACCACGTTCGCTGTAAAGTGTTCGAAAAGTCGGGTTAATAATATATTGAATAAATCGCGTTTAAAATTTTTTAAATTTCTAAATAATATAGCCAGTTGCAAAAAACAAAGAAAACACGCCTAAATGATAAAACTACTTAATTTGTCTCCTGGCCGTTTTGTAGAGTATACGGAAGGAATTTATTTATTTATTTTCTGGCGATCCTAATCGTTTTGAAAGGATAAATTCATGAAATTAGTGTTTAAGATGTATACCTCGAGTTTAAAGGAGTCAGTTACACACAAACATACAGACGAAACTAATAAAAGCGTGTTCAAAATTCTTACAACCTTTCAGTGTTTCTAAATAAATCAATCTCTCGTAAATTGATTTTATAATAGGAACATTTTTAATAAAAAAACTTTTTTCAATATTTGATGAAAGAATAAATCCATGAAGACACATTCAGATTTTGATTTCAATAGAATCGAAATATAATTGTAATGGCATAGAACTGTAGACAATGTCTGCCTTATATATTATTATTGTAGTAGAACGTACTCGTATCATAAGAGGAAAATTTAAATTTATATGTAGCAGTAAATATAGTCTAAGTAACTAGTTATGTTTCATAATTGCAATTTATGTGAATATTTTTATTATGTTCAAATTAAAAACTCGATGTCGCCATTATTGGACATTCCTTACTGTCATGAAATATTCATACACTGCTTAATCTTAGCGTATCTTTAATAAATAGAAGGCCTTGCATCTTTCTTGGAAGAATGCTTTTATAATAGATTAAATTTAAAATATTGTATGAGTATATGTAAAATAGTGAGACAAGTTTATACATAAGCGTTACCAATATTGTATTTAGTTTTACTTTTATAATAGTTGTGGCCTAAAAGAGTGCTTATTTTACACAATGCCTAAAACAAGCGAGATGGAACTCAGTAGGTACCAGAAAATCTTAACCCCCGTTGCCTGCGTATAACAAATAAAAAAAAAGGTTATTGGCCAATAGAATCTGGTATCCATGAGTCACACGTGTAATCCCGTATAAGTCTAGGCCTCAGCACTTAGGAATTAATCGATGCATTCTTCGGAAATTGCAGCGTTTTTGTAGAATCTCGTCATCTCAGTTCCCACAGACGATACAGAACTCGTTCTACGTAGGTATATACATCATACACTGTAATAATCTTCTCGTGTAACGAATCTGAAACACGCCGGCCATAATCTGATTGATGGCGTGCATTTTCTATTACGCGAACTAGAAAATGCGCAATATTTTACTTTATACTACGTTAAGTCAAACACAATACACCACATAGCCTCCCAAAATAATCAAATAAAATCAAATCAAATTTATTAAATCAAACACTTAACCTAACCTTAAAGCTAAGTACATCGCTGCAATTACAAATAGGTATCAAACAATTAAGGTTCAAGACCGATATCTTTGCTAGGTTACAGAGTAACCTGTATTAAAGATATCAGTACCTTCCCCATACCATGAATAAAGCACAATGTAATTTAAATGTCTCAAGGTGGTCGTCCCACTTTGTTCATGAAATTGATTTAAAATTACGGTTATAAAAATACTAAATAATAAACTTATTATCTACTATAAAAAATAATAAATAGCTGTATAGAGAACAAGGGAAAATAATAAAATCTTATCCCTTCTATATTCTTTTGATCTGGCAGTTAAAATAGGTAACTAGGATGATAATTTTTTACGAGTTTTTGCGAATGAAACATTAACTGATGTGTTAAAATGCGTTCCGAGCTCTTGAAATGTTTTTCAGTATTTTACTGATGTCATATTGTATAGTACTAAATATCTGTAATTCGACTAGGATTAACCTTTTATTCAGATTAAACTTAAATCGAATACTTAATATGAATATGATCTTGTTTAAGATAATACGAGAAGGGTCAGTATTATAATGATTTCTCCAGTGAGCGATATAAATTTGGTTAAAAAATAATTTACACTGAACCGCTCGTGCCAACTCCCTATCGACCACTAGAAGGTCTATACCGAACCGAAAATTACTTGAATTCGAAATGAAACCTTTACAGTGCGTTATTTATATTATAAGTATAGATCATTTAAATTAATTTAAATTTATTACTTTTTTATTGTCCTTAAACATTTTTTTAGGTATGTACTATATGCCTAATCCGTTTAATTCAATTTTGAAGTTTACAAATTTATATAAGTATGAAGAAAAATTACGAATACCTTAATGTATTGACTTTTGACTAGAACAACTACAGAAACTAATATAGCTTTTTGGTTGAATGTACGCTTTTAAGGGGATAAAATTGTACCTATGTTTTGATACACGCGTTTTATATTTATATCTGACCGATAGCGCTCCATTGTTCTCATTTATCAGCTGTAATCTGATAACATTATCAGTGCGGAAGTCTCAAATATTGTTCTATTTATCAACGCTGGGTCAACAACTTTTTATTACGTTTTTAATTGTTGTTTTCATATTCACTGTCTAGTCTAGTCGATGCTCAATGATAAATAATATGAACTTACAGACTTTCCCTATGAGAAAGATCTTCGAACGATTTGCATGGAATTAGACTTCATTATAAGTGAAAATATCGCTCAAACTTTAATATAACTATCAACTTTTAAACGTCTCAAGTCTTCCATATTGTTTACTTTTCTGTAAATAATAATTCACGATTAGAATTCGTTTATCGAAAATCATTCTAAGTGAGGCGGAATCGTTGTATGCGTTTACCAAATATCGTGGAAACGTTTGACCTATTTGCGCCTATTTCAACACAACGTTCCCTTTCAATTGTCTATATATACACATTATATATGCACTGTTTCAAAATAGCTCGTGCTTTTGATTATGTAAATGTACACAGCTGTGCAACAGCGTGGTTTTGCTTTCATATCAACGGATTATGAGCTGTAAAGTATTGCTGACAAAGGGTAAAATTGCGCGCGGCTCATTAATGCGCAGTGCTTTATCAACTTGCATAAGAGCTCCTATCAGTGACGTGACGCAATCACACCTAACCTCTTGATCCCGATTGTAACAGACCTAAATAAAAAATAAATTGATCATCGATAAAGTAAAATAATAATAAACTTCTGCGTCGTATTTATTCGTAGCGAACTAATTATTCTGGTCTCAGCACGTGATGTTGATCACGCGATTTGTGTTGACAACAATTTCTAAGGCTATTTATATTATTTACAATACATCGTTTGCTTACTATTGCCATTATGTAGCTACATCTACGTTTTACATATTTTACCATCGGGAAAAGTACGTCCGCTGTTTTTGTGCTGTGTTGACCGCATTGTACTCGAAAGTATTAGATAAAATACATTTCACCGTGTGTGCATATTCCCACATTGTATACGGACAATTTTATGGTACAACATAATTAAAAATTTAAATACTGTAAGTCAAACTACATTGTAACATTCTGCCTGACATTGTACTAATGGCGTGTGAGGTCCTAATTAGACGACTATAAACACGGATATGTGTAATTGCGTGTACTCGAGGGACGTGAGCTTTTGTCGGTGGGCGGATTTGTTGAAACACGATACCACTTATCAGTGCAATTACCGTTACATGTCATTAAATTATCAAATAAACAAACAAATTCGGAGATACACGAAATAAAAAACAGGTCACATATTCGTGTATTTATGTAGAAATTCAGTCAAATGTTGGTTATTGTAATTCTGAACATAATACTGATAAACAAATGGAGTCTTCTAAAGGGACCTAATCATCGTATTGTCCAAACAAACTGAGGCAGTTCAAAACCAGCGTGAGCTAGAAACAATGCAGGGGCCATTGATATTGATCTTGGAGCTGAATTAGACGCAAGGTTGATGCATATGATCACTAATTATAGACCGACACAAATAAGCAAGGCGTTGGCGTCTTCGTATCCAGCTGCGAACTGATCAGATGTGCAGAATGATTGTTTGTTAAGGTAACCTTCCTGGATGAAGCTGAATGGAAAAGTTTTGGGATGATTCATTTGAAATCTGTATCCTATAACGATGGCATAAACCATAACATCTATTAATAAAAGAGCGCAAATTCCTTTGTCTCGCTTCTTCATTTCAATTAACGTCTCCAGGATTAACGCTGAATGAAATTAAGCAATAAAATATTGACAACCGTGTTATTATCATTGTTTTGCTTTCTGCATTTTTGATTTTGGGGATTTTACAAAGAACTCCTGAAATCTAATTGACGTAAAAGTTTATAAACTATATCAAATTTTTTCACACTTTGGCATAACTGACTTATAATAAGCACCTTATGAGGTACATAAAGCAGAAAATTTTGACTGCGTTATATTATCAGATCCTGAAAATGTACTGAATTGACAGTCGTAAAGGAAAAACCCAGTAAGCTTACGAGAGGAGCGTAGCCGGTAGACAATACGGAGCCAACTAAAACAAAAATATATCGGGATAAGCTTTTAGTGCATATTGAGTTCACGGTCAATGTCGCGTGATAATAATTCAATTTCCTTTGTGTAAGCGTGTAATCTTCGCAATGATAACGATTAATGTACTAGAATGTACTCTCATAATTTCGATAACAGCTGCCGTTGTTTTATTTTTGTATGATTGAATGTGATGACGGATTCTGTTCGCGTATCGTAAATGGTAGAGTGGTAGTAGTGATACGCCCTTGAGCGTGTCGCTACCAGGGTGAATCCTCAGATCACCCATGCGTCCCTGCTAATATGTATACATATGATGCAGTAGCCCTTCTGGCTGACATCGAGAATCACCACAAAAAAGTAATAGTATTTGATTATGGTAGACGAGCTTTAGCTAACAACATGGATATAATTTCGAAAGTTCCGCTTAAACGTTAACTAGTTTCTTTACCTATTATTTTTGTTCTATGTTATTTATAGTATGACTGCGCCCGTTGTTGATAAAGCCTATAAGCCTATAAAGTTTTTTTTTAAATTAGTTCTGTTATTCCAGGGATTAAGGCATTCAAACATGCAACAAATTCTTCAGATTTATATTGTTAATAATTTAGCACATATAGATAACTACTAATTACGACGTTATATAAAAATGTAAGTACTTAAATATACTCCTCGTTGTTTTTTAGTAATAAACCTTGGAATTTATTAATTCTTAATACTTAAACACGTCTGTATAATCACAACTGCATTTTAATTATTTTAATCATATTTGCGTGTAATTTTCAATTTAAAATATTATAGTATGTATAATTACATATTGTAAGATACATCACAAGATGTTATATAAGCTCTTTATATAAGGTAAAATTATGTAACAATCTATTATACAAATATATGAAAATGTTAATAAAATAAATCAGAGCTAAGTCTAGACTCCAAGGTCGCTTTGGCTTCAGAATAGGTTTTCGCGAAAAACGGCCACATAGTTGAATGAAAGAGAAATAATTAATTTACCTAAAAGTAAAACCAATAATGTGTATATATTTTGTTACAGTTGAGGAGGTTTGTTATTTCGTGTTAGGAATTTCGTGTGAGTGTGTGCAATTTTTATAATATTTATTAAATTTTGACGTGAGTGTGTTGACTAAACATGTATTCAAAAATTACCGTAAGGAAATATTATTTCGCAAATGATTAATGCAATGACGCCGCGGTTCCAACTTTGTATACTCTTAAATGAGATACAGAGTGATTTAAATAGACGGTCAGTGAGAAAGCACTGTTTGTTACCTAGTCGATGTGTTTAGAAGTGGACAAGTAACTCGTTTTATACAAGCAATATTTATTGCATCACTAGTTTCCTCCGACACTCGATCGAATTCACTGTTGGTTACGTAAATATCCTTTACTTTCCATAACGTAGAAATCTATTTTTAATATTAAATTTTCCATATGAGTTCACATATGCAAAGTTGCTTTCAAAACTTGCCCACTTCTTATAACAACATACGGATGATCTTGTAGGAAACGTCCATAGCTATTGGAATACTCAAAACTTATATTTTACTTCATTATACGAGAGCTATTTTTTAACCCAACGTCGGGTATGTTTATAAACAATCTAGTTTGCCTCGAGCACGCACGTGTACGTAGGGCTGATCCACACCGAGAGCTGATAACGTTGATAAGATAACAATGTTGTTGAGAGGCTTCAGGGAACAAACAGTCATTCCAATCGAGTATTATGAAATAAGAACAGAATATATAAACAATGAGGAATAATTATTCTGTTGATTCGTTTTATACGTTCTTATATACATATATATATATATAATTAGATAAAATTTGTAATTATTAGTATATAAAATTAGTAGTCTATAAACGACGTCACACAAAGACTTGAAAGAAAATTATTTTTAATCTTAAAATTCTTATTACTTCAATGTTTATATTCTGTATATTCGCAATAAATATATATTTATATGAAAATAACTTACACAGGTAAACTCAAAATATTCCCATTATTTTAATTTTGCTTTGTATGTATACAAAGCAAAATTGACTGTGGATTTACCATACCGTACGGGGCAAGTTAAATTTAGCCTAGTTAGTAATTAGTTCATTAATCCACTGCATAAATAGACCGAGTTTTTTAGTACTATTGTCTAAGCTCAGCTTCCACGACAAACAACCTTTATTGTTCTGTAATGCAATCTTCAGGTCAATGTAATACAATGAACGAGTAATCTTAATTAAAATGCATTCACGGGAAAACAGTCTCTATTGTAAAACGGATAAAAACTATATTTATTCAATTGTTATTGTCAATCTTCAGCCAGTGATTTGCATGAAAATAAATATTCATTATTTCGTTATATTGAACAATGGAGTTAATCAATACATTTGTAGATATTAATATGTAGAGCAATAGTGTAATGTAGTGTATTTAATATATTCGATCCATTTTTAGCTCATTTTTAAGGTCATTAAGAAATAGTCTTAGTTAGTTTAGAAATTAAAGACTTTTAAACGGATTTTAAACGCGATTTATACATTTTATTACTAAGCCGACGTTTCGAATACTTTACAGCGAGCGTGGTCACGGGGAGACTGTATTATTATTAGTTGTTTTTTTATGACAGAGCGGGCCACAGAGCTGGTTGTTTGCCTAATGGTAAGGGATCACCATTGCCCGTGAACGAACAAGAATGAATAAAAATAATCTTTAAGAGGTAGTAAAGTATAAGGAAGGGATTGACGACTGGAAAGATGGAATGGGCTGGGAAGGGTGAGGAAAGGGAATCGAGCCTCCGGTGCCCCGTATATATGCTCGTTAGGAGCATAATTGTTAATTTCAGTAAGACGACGATATCTGTTCTGAAAATATTTAAATAATGACTCATGTCACTTTGTTTTTTTAACTGTATAATTACCGTTGTCTGTAAGAATTCGACGCTAAATAATCAGGCTGCCAACTGTATATTATTATTTTTACAAGATGTTCCCGGCGAAATATTTACTTCGAAGAATCATACTTTCACATATTGAATAAAAGAAATGCTTTCACTCTGTACAACAGCTTTTGCAATCTTAGAATAGCGTTCCCGAAAGGGTATAAGCTATATTCGTACGACGGGCGAAGCCGGCCGGACCTCTAGTGTTATAACTGTGCAATAAAAGCCGATTAAGATATTGACTATTCTAGACATCGGGAGTTGTGCTAAGTTGTTAAGTTCTTAGAGAAAAGCTAGACTAACTGCCTGCCTTTTCCAATAAATTTAACCAACTTCCTAACTCGACTCACACGGTTAGCTTCTTCTGTACATATATCATATATATTACCTATTTTATATATTTTTTAAACTGTCATCTTCATAATGTTTTAAATCAATTTATATTGCTGCCATATTATAACTTATACTGAAATCAAAATCGAAATGTGTAGAACACGATTGACTAATAGATGTCTGAATAAATAAAATTCGAATAAGCTGCAATGTTCCAAAGAATAAATAACATATAACAATTTTTTTTATTACGGTCAAAAATAATTCCAGGGATGTATAATACTAGCGGTCCGTCCCGGTTTCGCCCGTGGTACATATGTAGCCTAAAGCCTTCTTCAATAAATGGGCTATCTAAAACTGAAAGAATTTTTCAAAAGGGACCTGTAGTTCCTGAGATAAGCACGTTCAAGCAAACAAACAAACTGTTCAGCTTTATAATATTAGAACAGATTAGTAATTCTGCAGGACATCGTCAAGCGTTACAGAAAAATACACACACAAACCATATCGTATTACCATCTTCTTGAATATAGTGGCACTCGGTCGTTACGAGGTCTAAAGCACCGCTCCTTAGAATTCAACTCGCAAAAGATGCTATCAGCGGTCAAACATGAGTCACAGTACGTGACAAGTTTCACGAAAACAAAGTGAGCCGACATTTAAATTACAGATTGGCTTCAGAACTCTCAAGGTGGTCAACTTACACTTTACCCGTGGTTCTAGGTTTTTCTATGATTGACGCCGATTCCTATGAAATGTTCATCAATGCAGTCTATTATGACTATAAATTAGTGAATTTGAATTATTTAAAAGTGAAAGGAGTATTAAATTTTTAGATATCATTCTCTTATCGGATCTTTATCTTCACTTATTTTATTACAGGCAAATACCCGCATATATAAGCGTGCTATAAACAATGAGAGTATTTCATCATGGTACGTCATTGCCCTCAATATTAATATTGAATCACTATCCTTATAAGTAAAGCAGAAAAGCGGAATATCATTAAACAAAGCTGTTTCACACCTAATTAACAATTTCACGTATAATTACTTTGTTTTCTACGCATTAGCATGGCTTCTTCACTAGAAGCGAACCATTTGCGGTGAACAATTGCATACGACACTAATTGATTGACGTTTCCTGTTTACTATACATTTTAATTAAACATATATTTACTTTAGACGCTGCTTATAATCTTGCTAAGTGCTGTACGTAACGAAGAGAATTATTATATTGTGAAAATGTTTATTTCACATTGTTCATAATGTAGGGCAAAGATGTCCCTTTACCTCAAAATTTAAAAAATTAGATGAGTATTGAAATCAGAAACTCTTTATAAGAATAAAGCTATGAGCTATATTGTAAACAATTGCCTAAAAAGCTCCTACGTAACTTCCTCCAGGCTCGAGATAAATTAATAAACTATGCAGTGTTTCGTTAGGAGTTGGAATTAAAAATTTTAATTGTGCTTTAGCAAAATTCCCGTTCAAGTAATACGACAAGAAATATATGAAAGCAAATATGTTATGATATTTACAAGTTGTGTAATGATATTGTGTTGAGGTAAATGATGTCTAAGAGTCGAGCATCTGGAGTAGGCAATAAAAGGAATGATTGTTATTACAGTCACGTCTGTTTCGGTCTATTCAAATGTTATGTAACACGTCTTTTATTGAATTTGTCGGTTGCTACGCTACACAATTTAATAGGAACGCTTCTTCTTCAATAGAATACCAATGCTATCGATTCCCAAAGGGATAGAGAACAAATATTCGTAATTGTTTTGCTGCATTTAACAGCTGTGAGGTGTGAGAACTATGTACTGCATAAAATACTAGGTCACAGGTTATAAACGTTTTAAATTATAACGTAGTTCCAGTTTTTACAGCCGACTAAGTAATTAAACTCGTTAGATCTGCTCCAGTTTTATCATTTGTGGGACATCAAAACGTATAATTTTCTAAATTATAGTATTTTCACCACTAATGGTTCGCTGACAGTATACAGAGCTACGTGCATGCCTATAGTATAATGAAGGTGGCGTACAAAAGGCTGTAGACTTTTATCATTAATCAAAATATAAAATTGAGTAAACCTACTTTTATATGTGGCTCAGTCTAAACTAAATAACCATTAACAACGTTTTATACTATATATATTATGTAATTTTGTCCGACATCAAATAGAACCTACATTTATAACCTGTCATGTACTCAAAATGTAGTGTTGCTCAAATACATAAAAATATCAATTCTTATATAAGTATTTATTGTTTATTTTATGGTTACTTTACGAAACATACAGTAAAACAAATAAAAAAACTTAAAACACGCTCAGATTCACACAGTCTCACACAGAGCATAAATAAGGTAAGAAATTATTAAATCTCGACGATCCTTACCAGGATTATAAGATAATATATCAATAATATAGAGAAAAATATTGTAATTTATCCGAACCTTAATAAGGATACAAATTCTGAAGTTTAGTGTGGGTTAAAATCGAGGCTAAAAGTCTAGCTAAAGCGAATAAAAGGATGTTATTGAGAGACTACCTGCTCCGCATATCCACACAGTAAGATGGTAAAATTAATTAGAATTCGGTGTTTATTGAAAGTACTTTAAGCAAAACAAAAGGCGCAACATCGCTTGTAAATAGTTTTCAAACAAATTCATATAATGTACCACTATTATAAATACATAATACACGTATAGATATTATACAGTGACATCACATATTCCGAACTCGTTGCGCAATATATCGATGGCAAAATGCACACGGCGTACTGGCGCATAATATGTACCTACCCGTAGTAACACGAAGACTTGACTGAAGTATTACGTCGGAAACTATTGAAATGAGATCCGGGGTCCTTGGCGTCGATAAGCGATGGATTGTCTAGTTTCTATGGAGGAAGTTCGTTTTCGCCACTTGATGCTTGGGGATTAGACCGTATTGTGAACGTGCAGTGGGTATATAAATGTTGTACCTACTTAGGTGTATATCTATTTTTTTTCATTATAGTAAAGTACTTTGATATGATGATGTTGTAACAAAAAATTAATCTTACAATTTTCTATAATTTATTCACACCACTTTCAAGAATAACGATTGCATCTATAAGTGGAATTTATGAAGTAAAAATAGATGTTGAAAATATGATTTTCCCTTCAACGGCCTAAGCCAAGTCACACGAAACTATCTTCAAATAGTCGAGGCGTGTTTAGTTAGGTATCTATCTATTTATTTATTTAATTTTGTACATCAATTAATTGTAAACAGTTATAAATAAAAGTACCTACATGTTGTATGTGGTGTATGATAGGCAGCATGACTATAGCCATATCTTCCAGAGATACCAATATTTTTATACCAATACGAGCATAATATGAAGTAAGATATGTACTGTCCCTATTAAAAAGCTTTTCTATTTTTTTTTTGTTTGTCTCTATCGCTTAAAAAAAAAACTAGTAAATAAGCAGCCTATTTTAATAAATTCTGTATACGGCTATGTAACAATGTCTGGGCGCGTAGTGGGCTTGCACGTGCAACTCACGCCTCCGCAACATAATTAGTTTATCCGTGCCCTTAGTTATTACGGCACACTAACTGAATCGTTTCCATCGTAATTTTGTTTTACCCGTGACGCAGTGAAACGAATTTTTATGATCTCTTCGATATGGATTTGAGAGCTGTGTGAGCGTTTAATTTAATTGTAATAACAGATCTTCAATGGTTATAAAGCGTGACTTTCCGGGGTTAATGGCTTATTGAATATCAGTTGATCAGTCATTGTCTCTCAACATTAATCAGATTGAAATTAATGAAATACAAAAAATAGACGTTTTGTTTCTGTGTGAATTGTGTCGGTTATTTAGCAAATCATTAAGTTTTTGTTTTAGATATTTTAGTTATTTCTCTCAAATATATTTAGTTATAATTAGCTAGTTCAACTATTTTGTTTGCCCTCCTTAATTGTCTCCTTTGTTTTAAATTAAAATATAATTAACTAGTCCATAGAATGTCAACAGAAAAACATATACATATACAAAATAGTTTTCTAAAACTTACGAATAAGTACAAAAACAAGGTGCTGCGCTTTAGCTAACTACAATACTACCTACCTACCCACCATATTTTATAAGTAAAGTATGGTAGGTAGGTAAATACCAATCCTTTTCCGAATGAAATAACATCTACTCTAGATGGTTAGGAACTCCCAGGAGGCTCTCTGAATAATAGCACCATCAGACGCGACATGTAAACAAGCACGAAATCGTTTCAGAGGGTGGCGGGTGCAAGGGAGCAGCGCGGGGCGCGGTGGGAGGCGGCGCGCGGCAGGTGACCGACGCTTCACGCGGCTCATGTGGGCGGCGAGCGCGTGCTGCTCGCGCCAGGCAGGTCCGTACACCATGTACTTCTTAATCTCATACTAAGATTCGATAGAATACTGCACCGGATCCACTATTGGACACCTTGTACTTGCAATGATATTCAATAGCGCACTGGACCAGTGTCTATCGAATACATTAACATTTTGAAATGAGAGACTTTAGTACGGTTTATAAGATTTCTTAGAATAAGCCACGCTCGAATAGAAACGTCGGGATCAATAGTATAATGAAAAAATTAAGTTCAAAATCCGTTGAAAGGCTTTCATTTCTGAATGTATGTAAAAATAATCGCGTAAAGTCAAACAAAAGAAAATACCCCTTTGACATTGTACTGTGCTACTGAGATTATATAGCATCGCCATGCCTACTCGGATTCGACATCATGAACTTTATTTCATGTATACTATTCATAACATAAATATGTTGCATATGACCGTAACCATATTAATTATATGCATGTATACGAGCTGGCATGTCCGAAGTTAAAATTTAATTATAGAATTCGGACTAATAAACGCGGAATAAATGGAGACTCTCATCCTTAACGATATCATACATGCGAAAGGAACTCTGTCTGTCCGTCTATCTCTTCACGCCTAAACCACGCCACCGATTAAGATGAAACAATAATATAAAGATTGTTTGAGACCCGTCAAAGACATAATATGGTTACTATCCCGGGAATCTAATAGAAACGGGAATTATGCAGGTAAAACCCTGAAACTCAACCCCTTTTGAGTATGCGGGCGAAGCCGTGAGGGGAAAGCTAGTTAATTATGAGTGAATGTAGGTAACGCATAGTATAAATGTTTTTAGTGGATGTTTACACCACATTTAACCATCAATCCCAAATATATGATGCACGACACACTGGTATAGCATTATCTGCATAAAAATAGATGGTTGCCATGGGAACGGCATCAGTTCAAGATTCAATTCTGTAGTTTAATAGCTTCAATTGGATGCAAGTTGCATTTTAATGTGTCCGTTTATTTTGCGATGCACTCTAATTGATAGTCAAGTAATCATTGTTGCCAACGCAGCTTCAAGTTATTTTTTATAGAACTGCGACCATTTTAATATTGAATTCAGTTGAACACTGATATCTAGTTTTTAATACTTAAATACAAATTAAATACAATACTATTGAAACTAAACTGAAAATGAAAATTAACTGATAAAGAAAGACAAGCAAATTAACATAACAAAATAAGACATTTTAAAATACATCGCTAGTATAATGTAGATTATAATGATTATTAAAACAAGTAATTTAAGATGTTTATTCCTTTAATGTTTCGTGACCTTCGCCAGTAATAGTTCAATCTGCTTTTAATTTACCTCTTTCCTATGGCTTCATTAGTACATGTAACTAAAACGTATTACATAATGAAGGTTCCGACCACATTCAGGTTATGAAAATCTGTAGAATATTATATCACCTCATTACTAAAACATTTATCGCTAGCTCTAATGTGTTTCTAATAACATTTGTTAATGTTAAGGTGATAAGTTATTACATTTCAGACTTAGTATACTTGATTTTACTGCCGTTTTGAATATCAGTTTAATTCAATATTATTTTCTTGAATATTTTTGTTCAATTTTAATTTAATTGTTTACCGCATGAGTGCTTACTTATAGCCCCACGTGTACTATCGAGGACCAACCGCAATTGACATTCACATCGCGACACCGAACCGCTCTCCACTTTTATGCAATTACCTTTTAATTAAATCCAAAATTTTCGATTGTTAACCGGACTGGTTGCGTAATGTTATTGTCACTCATTTATTTCCAAATGAAAACATTTTTGCTTCACTAAATTATTCGTAATATGTGAGTCCGAAAGCCTACGTAATTTATTTAGTTAAGAGAAATTGATTGACTGACTATTATATGCTCTATCCTCCAACACGAACATTACGCAATCAGGTGCATCATGAAGTACTGGAACGTCAATCGCGGTGAACATATAGTGCACTTAGGGCTTGACGCTGACGGGGTGTGTGTTGGTAGCTAGCAGGCACTCATGCGTGAGGGGGTGACTAACCGTGGCGGGGTGGCAGGCGACGGCGGCGCGACCGCGCGCACGCCCGTCAAGACCTTCCAGGCGTACCTGCCGCCGGCGCACCGCACCTACAGTTGCATACACTGCCGCGCGCACCTCGCCAGCCATGACGAGCTTATATCTAAGGTGAGCGACAATACACCTATACTTTACATCGAACTGTTACATGTAAGGTTCATTCAGCATCGAACTTTCATGTTCTAAGCGACGGTATATTCAACACTAGAGACAAGAAAATATATAAGGTATGCGCAATTACACAAATTATATCGAACTGTTATCTAATGTAAGCAACAATACAATATATTAAATTTTATCGATAGGTGAATAAGTAAGGTGAGCGAAATTATACACCGAAATTTCATTTAAGTGACGATGCATTCAATATTTTCGACGACAGAGTCGTAGGTGTGTGATAGGTCTCAGAATATTTTAGATAAACAGAAATTAGACAACTGACACTTACTATATTTAACCCTCCCTTCAAGGAAATATAGAAGGTGAGGTCAAAATAAAATCAGTACTTAATTATAGAAACAATTGTATATTTTCGATGGGCAGCAACTTCAATAATTAAACCTTACAAACAAATTTAATCTAAGCTGAGCGACACTTTTTATACTAGCCAAAGAAACTAAATCGTGTTTGTGGACCGGTCTATTGAGTGCATATCAATTTGTAGAAACAAATTGAATCGTTGCGAGAAAAAGTTGTCGAGGGTAAAGCTTAGTCTCGTATAAACTATTTCATTTTTATTACTTGTGCGACCGACCCACATACAGATGTTGCTAAAATTGTCATTAGGCTAAAACCTCGTGATGTCTTTGGCGTCACTTTGCATAATGAGCTTATATCTACAGTGAGCGATGTATCTCGCTTGCTTTCACTGGTTGTATTCGAATATGTATTCGTGCCTCGGAGACCTTTGCCCTCTTTTTATATAAAAATGGAATTATCTTTGCCACCCCTCTTACCAGTCTTGATTAATTATTATATTACTAGCTGTGTCCCGCGGTTTCACCCGCGTAAATCCGTATCCCGTAGGAATATCGGAATAAAAAGTTGCCTATATGTTATTCCAGTTATCCAGCTGTCTACGTACCAAATTTCATTGCAATTGGTTTAGTAGTTTTTACGTGAAAGAGTAACAAACATCCATACAAACTTTCGCATTTATAATATTAATAGGATAGTTGTTCTTTTGTGTGTGTACAATAGATTTATTTCGATGTTATTTAAATCCTGTTGACAAGAACTTCCTAACATTTTAGATTTTTTAATGTTTGTTTGTCCATCTTTCAATCCCCACGGGTTAAACATGAAAATTAATTCTTGCCATAACGATAGGTGATTTTTAAGAATATAAAAAAGTAATCACCGTCCATTCGAGCGAATGGAATCACACGCATACTGAAGTTAAGGGTAAATACAAGTAATGGTCCCCAAAAAAAATCCTCTCTATGTCATTTAAAACCTTTAGAACTTCTTAAACCTTTACCACAAATACGATATGCTTCTACGATAATTTGATAAAAGCCCGTGTGTATCGTCTCTGTTATAGAATTGCTCAACTAAGTTTTATGAAAACAAATTCTATTTTCTCGGTAAATTGCAATCCCTTCGTGTACACAGAATATTAAATTACTTTTCTCTTGTTTTTCAGTCGTTTCAAGGCAGCCAGGGGCGTGCATATCTATTCAATTCTGTGTAAGTATTACAATGATGATATTTCTTTACAAACATGGATTCTTACATTTTTCTGTTATGCTAGAAATGAAAAGTCATGACATAAACGTACACAATATTATATACAGAAAACCATATGCCTGTCTGTACCTGAAATTAAGGATATACTTTACAAAGATTTAAGTTCGATGCATCAAAATATTCTTTACTAATTTATTTTAAATTAACATTATGAAGTTATTTTCCTGTTGTTATAATTTTAAGTCAATAAGTTTATCTTCATTTTGATTTAATACCTTTTTAATGCCATAAGCGGGCAACAGAGACTGTTGGTCAACTGGTGGAACACCACCGTCCATGAACATTCTTAGAGGAAATGGGAAAGGAATAAGGGGAGGATTGACGATAGAAGAGAAGGAATGGACTGGGAAAAGGAATGGAAAGGAGACGGGCCTCCGGCTCCCCGCCGCCCTACTCGCCGTACGAAACACAGTAGCATGCTACTATTTCACGCCGGTTTTTTGTGGGGGTATGGTACTTCCCCGGTGCCTGCTGGCCCAATTCGTACCGAAGCGCGCTCGACTCCCATATTAGAGACACACCTATTATGTTATTCATTTAACAAATTGAATTAAACTAGCAAATTATAATTTGATGATAAATTTGCTTTTAAACGCGTGCTTAATTATTTTTATACTTCCATTAAAAACAAACATACTCGTACATTTGAAATCGCGCGGAAGAAAATAATGAGAAACGAGTTTGTTATGCAATCAACAAGTTTTAAGTATTCCTATTTTTAATTGTTACATTATTGTACAACTATTTTTAAAATTAATTCATTACGTTTCTTTTGTTCGGTTAAAGTTCATAGGAGATATACGTGATGATTGTCGCAGATAATGTACAAACGTAGCTGGAATTTACGTCGTTCCTAATTTGACTTAGGTTACGTACGTTTTTTATCTGTACATTTTAACCGATGCGCATTTTTTTTCATTGTATTTTTTTATAGGTTATTTATAAAGTATATTAAGTTTTGATAGGTTAAGATAAATATATGAGCAATTGTAATTGCAGAGTGAACGTGGGCTGCGGGCCGGCGGAGGAGCGCGTGCTGCTGACGGGGCTGCACGCCGTCGCCGACATCTACTGCGAGTGCTGCAAGACGATGCTCGGCTGGAAATATGTGAGTTTCGACTGTTTTCAGTGGGTGTAGTGTCTGCGGGGTTGTCAATTTTCGTTATAGTTATTGTAAATGTGTCGGTTAGCATTTGTAGTTTATTTTGCAATTAGAAAGGGACATGGTATAATATTCAAATATTATAACACGCTTTATTTAAGAAGTGGATATCAATATTGAAGTGTCTATTTCTCATTCCTGTTTTGATGTTTTAACCGTACAATTTTATTATTTTATTGCTGGGAAGGTTTAACGTCGTTTTATTCTACGTCATTTCTAGTGTCTCCTAACTATTTTTATACTAAATTTCATTCAAATCGTTCTGAATTTGATTTTGACGTAAAAAGGAAACAGACAAACAGAGTTACTTTCGCATTATAACATAATACTAAATGGGACACTGTACATGAATGCAAAGATTTCTTCATAGGACATCTGTAGCAATATAAATATAAAAAAACGCACTCGATATTTTGTTTGATTTTAAAACTGATTGAATTCTTACAATATTCTCCTTTTACAGGAACACGCGTTCGAATCAAGTCAAAAATATAAAGAGGGCAAGTTCATAATAGAACTCGCTCACATGGTGAAAGAGAACGGGTGGGACTAGGGCGCTGGGACTATAGTGCTGTGACCCTTTCCGTCAATTACGCGCCGAGCATGTGAGCTCGAGCGCCGCGGTATAGCCGCGAGACCTTCCGCCGCCGACACAGAGATTATTTTTGTCATACTAATCAATTATTATTGGGATTCGTTGGTGGCGGAATGCCGCGCGGCTCCATTCCCGCGCCTGTCAGTCTTTAATTGTCTGTGGACAGTTCAACTGTCAATTGTCAACTGTCAACGTACGCAGGTGTTGTCTATGCGCAACTGTCAGTGAGTCGCGGCTCCGGCACATTGAACATTGACAGGACGTAAGGTGTTACATTAGCGGCTTAAGCTTGAGCACCGCCATTCGACGTATACATAAGTTATCGATCTCAACAGCCCAGCTTCGGGCAGTGGGCGTAGAATTTATACTAATTTTTAGTTGTAGCGACATTTTATTTTCGCCTCGTGCGAATATCTTAAGTTGTATTAGTTAACGCGTCATTATTATACTATATCGGAGAGAACACTAATACTTCTTGTCCCCTTTTAACCTGTGATAAGTATGTTAGTATAGAGTTTTTGAATTTCTTGAACGATCATTTCAAGAGTTGCTCAGACGATGTCAGAAGTATGTTCCTAATTTCAGCTGTACAATTTTTGCTTTACTTTTTCGTTTTGTACTAGTCGATGCGATTCGAGAATCGATTCCAATTTATTATTTTGCGCTCCATAAAGTGACTTTTAGTTTAATTAATTTCGAGAACGTTCTTCGTTTTGCTTTATTTTCCGATTGGAATTTGTATTTACAACGTTTATTTTGAACATGAAAGTTGGAAGTAGGAGAGGTATCGATTTGATCGAACATTTTTATATATACGAAGGGAACAGTTAGAAGTTTTATTATTCATTTATTGTTTCCATTTAAATGTATAGTAGTAGAGACATTTAACCCCATATATTTTTATCTAAAATCTGCATGGTACTTCATTTACGTATACTAGTGAGGATATCTATGTAAGATTATGCAAGAGCTTTTAATATGTATCAGAATGGTGACTGTCAAACGAAATTGACGTATCAAGACAAACATTTATCTGTTATCTTAGAAATGTCTTGCATATTTCTAAACACAAAAGTCGTATTGTACTAGAATGTCGGTTATGGGTAATGCTACGCTTGTCTATGGTTGGGAAAATACAGAAATGCTTTCCAATTGAATGATAAATACAACGAAAAGTTCCATAAATACTATAAATACCTGTTACTACGGCGGTTGAAACTAGATGCGATATTTTACATTATGGGATTTTTCTAATCGACACGACATTACATGAAAATATAATAAAGAAAATTATTTCCATGTATTGCTGATTAACTTTACGAGTTCGCACGACGCTATTGCAAGTCAGTTTACCAAACTGTGACACGCGAATACAAAATATGGCGTCCAATAATTGTGGAATGATACACTTTAATCCAGCTATGCTTACAGATAATTTAATATCAACAAATTACCAATTATCATATGAATAACCACAATCATCAACAGTTGCTTGAATACTGTATCACAAAGTACAAATAAAATGCATAGCGGGGGTTTAAAGTGATCTCATGAAATGAAGTTATATCGATATATCTAAAAATTGTCCAGCAACGTTCTACAACAATTCGTTTTCATTATCTTTTCGTAACATATTCAATACTTGCTCGAATATTTATTACTACCAAATAATTACAAGCAAAATGTCTTCTATATTAATTTATGTAACCAAATTAAATGTTTTTTAAAGATATATCGATTTAACCCTATGAAATGGGTAGGAGTATACCCGTCGCCGTACTATCAGAGCGTTAATAACTGCCACTAGAATACGTTTTAATATACATAACTAATATAATAATAAATAAAAATTAAATGGACGTAAGTGACGCTCGTTTGACATTAACGTTTATTTTAACAGTAATTAAATTATTAATTAGTGTCTCAGATTTGTTTAGTGTTACACCACGTCGTATAGATCACTCATGTAAGGCGTATTTGTGATATGTAAAATTAACTTTTAACGTTCAGTTTAATATAATGTGTAAAAATGTACAAATTCAATAGTACCTAATCTAAAAGTCGGATTCGAAAAACATTTATCGACAGATTAATCAAATATAAGTAATAGTTTATATTTTCGTATCCAGATGCTCTATGTTTGTAATCAAAATTGTAAACATTTTGTTCACGAGGGCCTAATTACAATAAAACATAGTCAAGTACCAAGATCTCTGTATTCACCATAGACACGGCTCTGTCAAAACAACAAAACGTCAGAAAAAATTCGAAACGAACTGTGATTATTGCTTTTAAAAAATCCGTTAATCAACCGTGCTTTTTTCGACATCCCTAAAAGCGACGGCTTGAGACGACATACAATCACATGATATATTATTGTACATCTATCTATTTATTTATATTTTTAATCCAAGCTTGTAGATGCTAAAATTAAATGGTATATTGTAATTTGTGATATTGAAAGCAGATACGTCTTTTTTCATAGGTAAGGTTATCGGTAAACGCATCGTTCATGTGTCTAATGTAATCGTATTAACTGTTATCATAGAGTTAAAGTGTTAAGAGTACTGATGCACAATGTTCAGTGGAGATTTGAGCTTTCGACCATCATTTGCTTTTAAAAATCTTTTTGTTTTAAATACGTCGCTTTTACGTACAGAACACTTCGCTGTTTTCGTATTTAAATTTTGACAAAATAGGTTTCGTTTCTCGTTATGAACATTATGCAACAATAATCGAATTATTGAGATTGTCACAGTAGTTTATAATTAACACTCTTAGACCTAATATTCCCTTGATCTTTACCGTATGACACACGAGAATATCAAAATGTGACGTTTAAAGTGAGAAAATTAAAAAAAAAAGATTAGATTTCTGTGAGGCATATTCAAAGTATTTTTCTACTTGATCGTTTAGGGATGCTATTAGATATTTTTGGACCATTGTTAAGATAATACGATCAGTATTGGAGAGGATAAAGAATTTAATGTTAGTTTTGTGGATGTTGATCGAATGAGATATTTGTTGAGATAAGTGAATAAGCGTCTAGATGTAACCAGCACCCACTCGAAAACTGTTCTGCTATTGTAATAAGAGCTAACCCTAACTTATAGTAAAGTTCGTTGAAACCCAACCAATTGAATATATATTCCATTTATGTATATCAATAGATACATGAAGAAATAAATTCCGAGTTTCCAATAATCCAAATTACACTAGCCTTCTTGGTTTCAATGTATTTTACTGCATAATTAGAAGCAATAACCAAAGCATGCCGGTCTTGGAGTGTTAACTACCGGACAGCGAACGCGGCGGCGCATTACAGTAAACGTCTCAAAGCAGAAGGTCCCAGTAGACTTACGAAGGAACCGCTTATTTTTGTATTTTCTTAGTATGTAATGAAGCATTATAAAATTCGTGGTGTCTCCTAATGATTGTGTATGCATTATGCTATAGATGAGTATCTCGTCAACATTTGGTTGAAATAATAAGTGCGTAATAAAACACTTTTTCGTATTATATTGTATTTTTATTTCATATCATTTCCTTCACTTAAGTTTAACATTTATCTAGAATCTAGATACAGTGACATTTTCATATAATTGAGACGAATATACGTTCATAGTACAATAACTGTATAATAATTTAAAATAATTAAAGTGAAATAGATCTTTCATTTCACGTTCATACAAACAAAGTAAGCAAAAGAAAAATATTATTAAATTATAAAATAATAATTTATATGCATATATATAACAATCAAGTTTAAGTTAGAATCAGAGACAGTAGGTCAACAATAGTTCTTAAAATTACTAATATGTAACATACGCACAGTGATGCACACTGAACTGCATTAAAATCAAATTATAACAATCTTGGACACAGAAGAGTTCACGTGTGCGAGTATTCTTTATGAATGGTAATGTAATCAAAATTATATTTTAAAAAATCAGAAACGTCCATGAAAATAGAGAACCCGACGTTGTTGTATTTTTTCTTGTGTTCATTGAAATATTTACACTTAATTCACCTAATGACACTGTAAATTTTTTTTATTTGTCATCAACCCATATCTATTCCCACTGCTGGGACACAGGCCTTCTATGAGGCCTCCAATTTTTTTTATATTACTTGAAAATTTACACTTATCATTACCATTGAAACTAAGGAGATTCTATGGTAATTGACCAGGAGGTCGAAAATCGAGTATTTAATGTGGATAGGCACAAAAAATACCACAAAAGGGATGAAGCGTCCGTTACGTGTCAGCTCAAATCGACGACTGATTATATCTTATCATGTATATTTTAAAAGATTTTACAATGCTATACCTCATCTTTTAATAAGTCTAATTAATTTTTATTCTTTACTATTGGTTCCCGGACCTCAAAATTACATTAAAAATTACAAAAAATAGTAAAAATTAACTAGCCCTGCATAAGACAGTACTGCGGTTCCTGTTTGACGCCATCTGCATCTAGACACAGGTCATCTAGGAGCGTCCCAGTCTCCACCTGTGACTGTAGGACCACCTTGGCCTGTTCCAGCTGCGACTGCGTGAGGGTTGGCAACATTTTGTAGTACATCTGAAAATTATCAAGCATGAAATTATTGTAGAAAATATATAAATACATTTTTTTGTCAAGTTCTGCGTGATGCAGTGAGGTGGGGCAGATTCACATCTGTATCAGATTTCCTTTCTTTTTGCCTCCACTGGGCATCGATTTGATACATCTCGGTTCACTTACCAAGATGATAGTTGAATTATTTATACCATAGAAAATGTTAAAAAATAATTCCAATTAGTAAAGATTTAAGAGGAACACTAATCCGGCTCGAAGGATCATCAAATTGTTGTACTTTACCTTTCCATCGAACAAATTAACTGATCTCTTTTCTCATCTTGCTGTAGCAGAAAACTAAACATGATAAAAAAACATAACGAAAATAACATATAATATTAGATACGCACCTTTCTAGTCATAAGTAACATGCCATGCGCTTTCTTCATATGCTGCTTGAGTAATGACATTCGGGGATATCTGAAATTATGAAATTAGTATTTTAAAAAACACTTTAGTTCAGGGCGTTCGGCGGTATACCCACTATATCTAAGAAAAATATGATATTTGTTAAGTGTGCGTTTGGGGTTAAGTGTATGTGTGGTGCGAAGAGTGCGAGTGGTGTGAGATGTATGTGTGGAGTACCTGCGCGGACAGAGCTGGCAGGCGCAGGGCGGCGGCAGGTGGCGGTGCTCGCGGCGCACGTGCAGCAGCAGCGCCGACTTCTGCGCGTATCGCTTGTCGCACTCCGTACACGCGTACTTCTTCAGCGCTGCGAATTGCAAAAATACCCTCATTGGTTTTATGGGCTAAATTCAGCTGCAATGGCCAATTTCAAAAGATTGCCCTGATGAAAATTAAGGACTGGTCCAAAACAGGTGAAGCGCACGCGACCTGATCCAACGCACGCGTCCGTTTAACGCGCTGGGGACGTTCTCAATGGTCCTACCTTATTCACTAATAATGATTTTGTGATTTTGGGATAGAAAGATTTCAACTTTTTTCAATCGCACGCCAAACGTTTTAATTTCGTTGAATAGATCTTATACTTTTTTCAAAATGTTTTATAGTGAGCAGTGAAGTAATTAAATTATTAATGCTACCCAAATCACGTACAAGTCATTACATAATTTTTCTACCCGTCAACAAGTGTAAAACAATCTCACCTGATTCTACAAATAACAGAAAAATCAAGGAAAAACAAAACTAATCTACAAGAAGCAACACAGAACCTAATCAGCAAAACAAACACTCACGTAGATGCGTGTCCATGTGTGCGACGATCGCGGTCTTGGAGCTAAAGTCGCGGCCGCAGTTGTCGCACACGAAACGCTCGCCCGAGTGCTTTCGGGCGTGACGCTGTGGGGTTACCGGGGTATCAATGACTATTATTGAACCGTACTTAATTTTGTCTTGACACTTAAATAATTTATTTTCGTTTTTTGTTTATTAATAAAAAAGTCAAAATTCAGTTAAGTCCGTTCCGCAGCTAAGAAGGACCGGCTCCTAGGAACAGTAATTAATGCATAAACTTCACAAGAAGTCCTGAATTCGATTCTGAGTCTCGGCTTAGCAGGGCATAGGAGATTCATCACCTATTTATTGAATTAGTGTTATTATTATTCAACACGCTCTACTTTACGCATGCAAATTACGTATTTAGTCAACGAGGGGATAAAGTTTTAATGCAATAACGATTTCACTATATGCAAATAACTTCACAACACAAATGTCATTCATAAAGATTCATTACAAATGAGCCATGTAACTTCACTTCAGCACTAATCAATCACACGAAGAACACTATAAGTGTAGTTCACACAAATAAGCGTCCTAATCACAATTTCTCTTCACATAAATACGTGTCTTAACCACTTCACACAAACATTCCAACCATGATTTCACTTCACAAAAAATATCACACAAGTAATTCAACCGTCGGCACTCCGAATCGATCACAAAATGTCCCAACCACAATTTCACTTCACACATGTTCCGAACACAATTTCACTTCACACAATATCCCGAGCACAATTTGACTTCACACAGTATCCCGAGCACAATTTCACGTCACACACTGTGCCCTAAACACAATTTCACTAGACACAGTATCCCGAGCACAAAGTGACTTCACACAGCGTCCCGACTGCCGAGCACAATTAGAGTTCACAAAGTACCAGCAGGGCGGAGCGCGAGGTGTAGGCGTGCGGGCAGCGCGCGCAGCGGTGCGGGCGCTGCCCCGCGTGCACGCGCTCGTGCGCCGCCAGCCCGCCCGCCGACCCGTAGCGCGCGGGGCAGCGGCTGCACATCCAGCTGCGCACACCACGCACTTACTTTTCACATTTTTTGTTTTCATATTTTGTTTTGTTTTGACCGAGAATAGAATTTTGCGAAAAGTTATCTAGGACTTTAACCAGCAACCACGATTTCGGAATGTTGATCGTGAGTGACTATTATTATTAATGAAAGGTACGTCTATGGGAAATTTTCGATTGCACGATCAAAACTTCTCTTCTGAGAAGTTAAGGACCGGTTGTTATGTTATGAACGGGTATGAGGTATCCATACCAATATTATAAACTAGGTGTGTCCTCGGTGCGACCCACGTGATACCTACATGATTTTATATAGCGTAAAGCCTTCAATAAGTAGACTTCTCAACACAAAACGTTGAACAATTCGAACCTTTGCGAAATTTAACTCTTCATATTTAAATTTTTAAATACCTACTTGTAAATACAATTTACCAAATATTTTAATGCTATATAAGTAAAAATTAAAATTGTCTCCATTTTTTCAAAAGTCAATCCCTAGCAATTAATAGGGGGAAGAAAGTTGATTACGTGCATGTTTATTATTATACTTTATTAATATTCATTCGTTCATTTAATAATAAGCAATGCAAAAAGAATTTATCCTTTTTACTTATCTACGACTTGCTTTATACTATAAAGCAAGTCGTTTTTTGGACAAAATTTATTATTTATTACTTATTACAGAATTATTATTCATATGGTACAATAACGGTTTCAATCGTAAACTAACTTGCGGACAACTATTTCTATAGCTTGTGTGTTATTACTTCTTTCTCTTATCAAAATTCTGTTCAGTAGTTTTCGTGTGATAGAGTGACAATGATACATTTATACATTGCATTTAGCTTTCATAGTTATGATAATAATAATAATAGCGGCAGGAAATGGATTTATCCTGATTAACTCCAGGTTAAGCTACAGCATCTATATATTATAGCTTTTATAACAAAATAGCTGGCTGACTTGCTAAGAACGACTAATACAGAATATAAATAAGGAAATTTTATTTATACATGGCTAAAAGTAGTTTCAAAACAATCTAAGGGAGTTGGTTACATACAAACATACAAACATGCTCACATACAGGTGAAGCTTATATAAGGGTGTTCAAAATATAAATCAACTCACTCATCAGTGCGTTCCTTAGGTTTCTCATATGATAAAAAAGGTCTGGCCCGCCCCTTGTTGCCTATGTGCCGTGCTCTTGCTTTCAGTACTATGCCAATGTCCGGAGCGGGACATCGCTTCTCATGTTTGTATAGGTTAGTAGCACTGAAATAGGCAAACAGGTAAAAAATTAAATGTCTAATACACCTTACTATGGAAATATAATGTAACATTATTTTGTACTTCTCTTTCCTTCTAATCATAAAATCCACCCATTTTTAAAAATTCAAAATCTTCTTTTCTTGTACTATAATCTTTTATTATGGTCAAATTTGTTATCAAAACATAGTGTCTATATTTTACTCACCTGGCAACATATCATGAACATAATAACAGTAGCTGTTCAACATACAGAAAAACATTTACTTACCTCCTAAAATCAACTCCACAAGCAAAACAAATGAGGTATCTTTCTCCGTGATATTCCTGATAATGGCGACCAGCTGCTGGTATACCATTGGATAATTTACCACATTCAACACATCTGGAAGTTATAGGTGTTATTCACAATTTGTTCATTAATTTACACAAATAAATAATAATATACTATAGTACATCAATTCAATATTGTAAAATTAACACTGCATAAAAATAGAATAAGATTATAATATAGGAAAATATTATACAAAAGTTAATGAGTAATTAATAAAATTCAGTTTCAATTTAATTATGTAACTTACTCTAACATAATTCCATTCATTATGAAGTAATCTTGAGGCAGAGGTGGTGGCTTTATTGCTTTCATTATCTGTGATAAAATATCAATCAACATTTTTCTATCATTTCTTAACTCGGGGTATGCTTCTCTTAGTTCCTGAACATATGATGTTATGACTTTCACCTTTTTCCGTCGACTTCTATTCACATCATTAATATCATCATCACTTTCATCTTCATCACTGGAAGTCTCACTTTTAGGGATATATTCTTCATCCAAGTCATCAACTGGTTCCTCCTTAAAAAAATAATCCTCTGGTTCTTCTTTTATTTCAACATCTTCTGTTTCATTTTCTGCCATTGAAGTCAAGTGAGTAATTTCACTATTTTCTACAACATCTTTTACTGAATCGGGAATTTCATAATCGTCATCTCCAACAATAATAACAAAAGTTTCTTCATCAGAGCTCATTTTTATGCTTTCTGTAAAAAAATTAACTATAAGATGGTAACAATATTGTTCTCAAACTTTGTACAAAATGTTTTTGATCATAATACAAGATATTAGCATATTGGTAAGTACATACTATTATTACGTTAAATTCCAAATAAAATTGTAACGAGTAGAAAAGAACAGAATGTCGTTCATAGCCTCCATATAATTTCTTAATTTAAATTGGCGCCACATCCCTTTTTTTCTACTCACAAAGCAAAATTGACAATAGTGTTTAAGTGTAAGGTCAAAAAATATATAAGAAATTTAACATACCACACGACTTACACTACTAGACTACACTTTACTCTTCTTCTGTATTTAATTAATTTTGGTGTGAACTTTGAAATCCGAAAATATGATTGTAATTTGGCAATTGGCTTCGAAAGATAACTTTCCTTTGCCTCTAACATGCATACAACATAACATTAGTTTAACCAGAGGACAAAAGTCAAATTCAAAAGTCAACGTCAAGTAACAAATTGTTTATCAGCACTCAGCAGTAAACAGTAGTGCAAACACAATACATGTAGTAAATATCAAGAAGCTCTAAGTTAATATGGTTGAAATTTGAATATATTTATTTAGTAATAATAGTTGTAACTGTAATCGGTTAAAGCCATTTTATTAATGAGAATTTTTTATAAACTTGATACTTTTTGTGGGATATTAAATATCTTGAAATACCTATTGTTGAATAATGTGTTGGTTGATGTGATGGTAAATTCGTAGTAACTAATACATAACCTGTTGTTAAATTATAGAACTTTCAAATGTTAAGCGTTGTCCCAAAACATTAATATAATTATGATATTATAGAACATTGATGACTATGTTTTATGACCATTCTATAGGACGAGTGACTTGATTGATATTTACTATATGTATTTGTAAGACATCAAAACTAACTTAAATTATTTGAATGGCTTCCTGTATCTAAATCAATATGAAAATTTTCACTTCATTTAGATATATAATTTCGTGCAGTCATAAAACTAGGCTGGATGTTTAGACCCTTTCGCCTTCTTTTGAACATAAGTAGTCAAAACAAAATATAGATGGATTTAGTAATGCTTATTTATGTATATATATAATGATAAATACTGCTTCTCTGATTATAGTTATGCTTAAATCTTTAAATAAAATTTGTTTCCCTACCTTTATAAACTTAACACTGGCAAATATTTGAAACTTATTGCCATAAAGGAAGAAAAAAAAATATATAAATGGCATGTGTCAAATTGACATAAATATTAAAAATATAGTCATTTATATTTACCGCGCAATGTTATTTTAAACATTTTATATGAATAATTTCTATGTTCGTAGATATTTTTAATATTAATATATTAAGAAGAAATGGCAGAATTTAATGAAGTATCGTCATCGCTTCCTGATATTGTTAGCCAAAAAGTGTCTGCAGTAGAAAATAGTTTTCAGAAAACATTAAATTCTTTCAAGGGTAAATTAAATTTTTAAACTTTTACTTACATTACATGTATTTATACGTTACATTATCTTCACGGATAGTTTTTTTTCAGATCTTGTTCTAGAATTCGAACGAATACACATTGATGCATTATCATACAAATCACAATATTTATCACATAAAAATAAATGCGAAAGGTAATAAATATCCATATAAGAAAACAATTTTCATGTTACACTAGTAAATAACTTGTTTAAATGATCCAATTTTATTTTCAGCAAATGTTGTTCAAGTGCACAAACAATGTCTAAGGAAATAGAAAATAAGGATGGTATAATTCAACAAATTGGTGAGTTTAATGACATTAGCATTAATTCATATATACAATGGTAATATACTTGAAAATAGTTTGGTTTAAAGATATTTATATATCTCTTGAATAATACATAATCTTTCATACATATATTAGAAATAACAATTATTTGTAGTAAGTACAAATACACTTCAGCTTTCAATATTTGTAACATAGCTTTTTAGTTCAATTTTTTTCATACATTTATTAAAGCAGACACAAACAGTAATTTGTGTCTTTATATTGGAAGATAGAATAGAATATTTATAATTAATATGTAAGAATGATAATGTAGTAAATAAATAATTAACCAATTACCATATAAATATCTAAACCATTAACCATATAAATGTCTAAATTGTTTAATAAAATTTAGTAACTTTTTGTGACTAAACTAGGTTGGAATGAATATTAAAATACCGCTTACAATTCAGTGTGTTTTAATATCGATAATCACTATTTTCAATAAAAGTTATTTTACAGCGTCTGCTTTAACATGCTTATTAGAAACAAAAAATCTGAGCATTGTCGAAGATATATTTAAACTAATATGCTCAGACAATTCTAATGCTCCTTTAATAAGTCCGAAGAAGGAAATATTACATGAGAGATCTGTACAGGATGAATCGGTATCAGAAATAGAAGGCACACCAACAGGCCGCAAGAGTCCTATTATATCAAGTAGAAAAATGAAGAGTAACACAAGTAATGGATTGAGTTTAAGTAAAAAGAAATGCCCAGACACTTGGTAAGATGATGTAGTTGGATTATAAGTTTGATTTCTATCCTTTGACAACATTTATTATTATTATTTTTTTTTTATGTCATAGCGGGCAACTGAGCTGGTGGTTCGCCTGATGGGAAGCGATCACCACCGCCCATGAACATTCGCAAAGGTAGGGCCTCTGCGAATGCGCTGCCCGCTTTTTTGGGGTAAGGGAAAAGGAATGGATTAACGACTGGAAAGAAGGAATGGACTGGGACGGGTGAGGAAAAGGAAACGGGCCTCCGGCTCCCCCACTCACCGTACGAAACACAGTGGCATGCCACTATTTCACGCCAGTTTTCTGTGGGGGTTGGTACTTCCCCGGTGCGAGCTGGCCCAATTCGTGCCGAAGCGAGTGCTCGACTCCCACAATAAATAATTTATTCAATGTATTTCACAATTTTATAGCTACTCATGTTATTTATTAAGATAGAAGATAGAATTAACAAAAATATTCATTCATTATATTATCTTCCTTTCATACGATCAGAATAAGTAATTTCTTTGTTATAATATTTTCATCAAGTTGTGTTTTCATAGGTAAGAAATATCTATTTCCTAAAATTAACTCATCAATCAATTACACACTTAATTTAGTAATTATCAAAATACAGTTGTAAAAGTTACATAAAATCCCAAAATTTACAATTATAGGGAAACACCTGAGAAAAAGAATATGAAACTACTATTTCCCAGTCCAAGTAGAACCAAGCCAGGCAGCAGGATGAAACAATCGCGCCTTAATTTAGTTAAAGTGAAATCGTCATGCGTTGTTGACCTGACTTGCTCTCCGGAAACATTGGCTAAAGCTATGAGCTGCTCTAATGTTGAAATTAAGGTAATAATTATGGTAGTAATTTAGACAGGGATGGAGATGGATTATTCATGGCAAAGTTTTAAATTTTTCATCTGTGTATTTTAAAATAAATCAATATAATATTCATTTTATATAACAATAAACAAACATTGTGGCAAGCATAGACCAATAGAAGATGGAAATGTAAGTTTTTAGTTTATCTGTCACTGAATATTATAAAAAAAATTAAAAAGTTTGGTTTTGACATTGCTTCTAATATTGGTGTGAATTTATGACTAATCTAAAAAAAGTTTTTAACATATTTTATCCAAGTTATTACAAAATTAATTAATTCTGTTACTATATGAAAGATATCTAAATATCTATTGCTTTTTCATTGCCTTCTATACTGCTACAATTTAAGTGAGGTAAGTTTATATTATGATTGTGTATTTAATTATCACTTGAAGCAATTTTGAACCTTACTATGTTTATTCCAGCCCAATATCAAAAAGGAATTAATAGACAATGATGAAACTATACTTCCGTCACCTACAAGTGGCTTGCCAGTTTCACAAATGTAAGTTATTTTAACTTTAACATTACCAGGCCTGTGTCACTCCGCGTGTAGGTATTAAAAACGTACCTACAGGCGCCGGCCACGGCGAAAGGGCCAATCTAGTAGGCTGCCGCAAGCGAAAGACGACACACGCGCGTGCTATTTGTTCGACTACGTTCAACTTTCTCGACATTTTTTTGCAAGATCGACACACAAAGAAAAGCAAAAAAATACTGTGCAGTCACAGAATACTAACTAGTAACTAGCGTTAGTAGTTTCTCGAAGCACTCGAAGTAAGCAACCCTAGTCCGCGGCTCTTTCAATACGTATAACCACGACTAACTTATTATGAACCGTAGTACAGTTAATTAAGGCCCATATTTCCTCAAAAAAAATTTTGGTATCTAAATGACCACATGCTCGACTGGAACGCGAGCTAAATTAAATCATATTGCCTATCGGATTGAGTACATATTACTTTGAAGACCGTTGTGAAGTAAAGCCTCTGTAACGCTAGTTACTAGTTAGTATTCTGTGACATTACTTCAAAAGACTGCTACACTCAACCAAAATTGTCAGCTCTCAAAAGTTTTTCCATTTTTGTAATATTTATCATTGACCCTTTACCCCCATTGGTCATAGCATAACATCTCTATTAATATTACAAATGCGATGTCTATCTGTTTCTTTTTCATGACTAAAGAACTGAACTCATTTCGATGAAGTTTGGTACCAATATATTAGTACCATATTTTGGTTTGACTACGCAGGCGAAGCCGCGGGCGAAAGCTGGTTTTATACATTTTATTGATAAATGTACTATCTAACACGGATATGTTTTGTTAAATTGAACCAGTAATTTCTAAGATGAACAATCCTTCAAACTCACTCAGCTTTCAAATATCAGTTTATATAATGACTTTTGTCTATTTATTTCTATAATCAACGGTAATTGCTATTTAATTATCATAACTTTACAATTATATTTATAATGAATCAGAATAAAGACCTTGAATAATTCTAATTGAAACAGATTTCCACCAAAGTCACTAGCGAGGAGCAGTCCCAGTAAGTTCAAAAAGCCATTGACTCCTTTAAAGTTTAAAATAGAAGAAGAAACAATGCTGGAGGATAATTGTGATGATGAGAAATCTTCTCCCACATATACACAGTGCGTAGATGGGAATAAGCACACTAGGCCAAGGTAAGAATACTTTAATTATGTCTTCATTGTGTGTTTAATAGACAATTGAATACTGAAGGTATTGTATTCAGTTTTTTTTTCTAATTTTTACTATCATTGTAAATGCGAAAGGGTGTTTGTATGTCGTTTTTTGAACGTCGCAACGGAGCGATTTGGTTTGATGGTATGATTTTTGTGTCTGGAGATAGTTCAGAGTACCCGGTAAATGACATAGGCTACTTTTGGTCGAATCTCTGTCTATGGGAATCTCTTGTGACTGAGTTAAACCGTTGACGAAAAGATATATTATCAATACATAATATTTTGTTTTTAATAAACTACTAGCATTCCACCTCCGGCCTCCTCCAAAAGATAGACAGACCCAGGGTATTCCACGCATGATTCTAATTCAAGTGGAATTAAAATATAAAAAAAAAACTGTCCTATGTCCTTTCTTGCGTGACAAACTATCTATTCCAAATTTCATCAAAATCGGTTCAGCGTAACTAACTACGTATTCTAACACGGCTTTTTCTATATATGTAGATGATAATTTATTATAATGCCGTTAATAATAAATATTTAAAAAAAAAATTATTAAACATTTAATTAAATGGAATTGTTGAGTCCATTTTAAGTTTAAATACGCATCTAAGTTTTTGTGACAGTGAAACTCTATTAAAAACTACTACTCTACTACAAACTGGCAATATAACATCATATATTTCAGTTTAAAACTAATCTCAACGATGTGTAAGCAAGACGAGAATATGGAGTGTGACGCAGATGACAGTATATCGCTTTTACAACAAAACAGAAAGATTCCTGTTAGGTAATTAACCCTCTCTACAGTTTTTTTCAATTAAAAGAAGCAACATCTTCTAAAAACATAATATGTATGTTTTCTATATTAAATTAAGATGTATTTAAATGCCATAACACTAATAAAATCGTATCGAACCTTTTCTCAAAATTATTCAAAAAAAAAAAAATCTTTTCTATCAATTTCAGCCCCAAAAAGGAACCATTAGCAGAGAACAATAATTTAGTGAATACAAGCCACGATGATATCGAGTCGAGCATGTCGATACTGCGTAGTA
This sequence comes from Zerene cesonia, assembly GCF_012273895.1. NCBI lineage: Eukaryota > Metazoa > Arthropoda > Insecta > Lepidoptera > Pieridae > Zerene > Zerene cesonia. The sequence continues at coordinate 1,853,768 of NC_052113.1, read as the reverse complement.
ATCTGCAAGTCAATAAAGTATCACCAACTGGGGATAGACAAGTCAAAAGGTATTATTTTTATTCTTATTGGAACTAAAGACTTAAGTGTGTATTTGATTACTTCTGTTTGTGCTTATTGGTACTCGCTATTTTTGTTTATGTGTCATTTACCCTTTTTTCTGTCATTTACCGTTTTTTTTTTCGGTCACTTACCGTTTTTTTATCTGTAGTTTTCTTTGTCTTTAAAAATGAGACAACTTCTGTCGATATTTATTTAAAAAATGTATATTTACGACGCAATACATAAAGAGCATAGTACGTTCACATATGTTTGTTTATGAAAGTCTATTTATTTGTCCACATGTAGGCTTTAAACACTTAAATACATAGATTGTTTGTATGAATTTGTTAGCGAATAGTTGGTAGTATAATTTATATAACTTTATTATAGACCACATGCAGACGGTCCCGTGTACAAGGAACCAACTGTGAGGAAAAAAAGTGAAAAACGTGCCCTCCGCGGTTGGAGTTGTGATGAATGTAGAAATGTAAGTTTCGTTTGTACCAACTTAATTTCATAGCTCAATGCAAATAAGAAAAACTTTTGAAAATTTTTAATATTATGATTAAGATGATATTGCACCAACAGCAGACCAAATTATAAATTTAAAAAACAGCTTGTTTCTATTAATATTCTAATTATATAACATAATGATAATTTTTTTTTTTTTAGTAATTATTGATAGTTATAGTACTCGCAAGATTTATCAAATAAATAAAATCTACCACGCGTGACGGGCGGTTCTAGCCACGGGCGAATTGGCGGGCAAATATAGGACTGTCTATAAAATATCGATATATCGATATTATTATTTCGAAATATCAATATTTATTACTAATATTTTTTTGGACGATATATCGATAGTTCGATATTGAAATATCTATATCGATGGTCGACATTTTTTTGAAGTAAATTTTTATTTTTAATTTTTTTTCGTAATTTATTTAATATACAAAATCATCGTAAACTTAATCTATCGTATTTTATTTATGAAAATTAAGTTAGCCGTCATTCAATCTATAGTCAAGAACTATAACCTAATACTTATGTACATTCATAATTTAATTTGTTTAATAAATCTACTGGACTATACATTGTGTAATCATTTTTGAGCTGACTTACGATTTTTTTTTTAAATAAGGCCTATATATCGAAATATCGATATTTTTTTTCGATATATCGAACTCCGATATTGGTATATTTAAAAATAGCGATATATTGAAAATCCGATATTTTCAAAAATATCAACAGTCCTGGACCAAAACCAGATATCTATATAGCTTATGTATTATTCTGATACATAAGCTACATCACTGCCAAATATCATCAAAATCTGTTAAGAGGTTTTCGCGTGAAAGAGTAACTAACATACATCAATACATTTTTATAAACTTACATTTATAATATTATATGGGTTTTTTAACAATTATATGGTCCCAGTATAATATAAATTTTATATCTCCTCAGTTCTACGGTGAGCTCTACAAAGACAACCCGCTAATGTTAGAACAGAAAATGGATGAATGTTCCAAACACCGGGGCAAAAACAACCCCGTTCGTCCGAAAACACCGCCGGGCTTCTGGGATCCGCGCTGGGAAGTACCCACAGATACTGAAGAGTTTAATAGACGGAATAATGCTATATGAATCATTGTTATTAATTGCAATGTTCAAATTTTGAATGTTACTTCGAAATTTGAAATTTACATTGTCTATTCTTAGAACAGCGTTAAACCTGATTTTATAGTAACACTTTTAACTATGTGTTCGGCAGAGGTTTACCTTTTAGAAGGAAGGCACAATAAGGGTTTAGAGGTATTATAGTTGAAGCCTTTCAATATATTTTTTTTTTTTATGTCATAGCGGGCAACTGAGCTGGTGGTTCGCCTGACGGAAAACGATCACCACCGCCCATGAACATTCGCAAAGGTAGTGCCTCTGCGAATGCGCTGCCTGCTTTAAGTAGGTAAGGGTAAAGGAACGGATTTATGATAGGAAAGAAGGAATGGACTGGGAGGGGTGAGGAAAAAGGAAATAGGCCTCCGGCTCTCCCACTCACCGTACGAAACACAGTGGCATGCCACTATTTCACGCCGGTTTTCTGTGGGGGTATGGTACTTCCCCGGTGCGAGCTGGCCCATTCGTGCCGAAGCGTGCTCGACTCCCACAATACATTCATTGTAAATAGTTAAGACTTTTTTATTTGATTGTTAACTAATAAAGTATGGTAAAAGTTATGCATGCGGCATGGATTGTGATTAATGAATGCATAAAATGCTGATGCTTTTTTGGCTATTAGAATCTTGTCTCTCTGAACCATATAAGTTATTTGATTGTTTAATTAAGTATTTAGGTTATAGATTATTATTCCATGTATAGAAACGTAATGTATGTAATTATATTTATATTATATAATTTTGATTTAAGTTAAAACTTTTAGTAAGAAAATATTATACTGTGATCTGTGATAACATTTTTTATGACTCTAAAAATACAACTGTAGCTTGTTTACAAACGCCGTTTCCTACTTCTAGATTTTGATGGCCGTGCAACTTAGTAAATTTTCTATATATTATTTGAATTTTTTTCATTATAATACAATTATAACATGTCCTGTCAACATTTAAGTTCAATAATTTTATTTCTAATATTTCTATAATGTCTGCTTAAATACAAAAAAAAAAAAATCAAAATTTTATTCATATTTTACCTTTTACCCGTCTCCCACATTAACCTGATCACTGTACAGTGATAAGGCGATTATGCTATATCGTTGTCGTGTAATTATTTCTGTGTGTCTTTTGTTATGTACGATAAAGAATTAAATAAATAATTTCTCATTTTAATGTATAATTAGTCTTGTATTTTTTATTCTGAAATTTTTTTATTTTTATGTAACTTAGTGAAATAATAATAAATAAAATATATTTTTTACACCCCTTTCTTATTCTCCAACATTTAGAGATAGTTGTCTCTATCTACAAAATGTTTGATGATTTATTTGAGTGCTTTTTTGGCTCGAAAGAATATAGTAGTGGCTGATGTAATATAATGTTTATAATATTATATAATGTTGTTATGAAATCATCATAATTCAAACATCAATTTTATTGTTCGATTTCAATCTTGCCGAAACCTATCTCGCGAGTTTGTAGTGTAATGTTTCCGCGAAAATAATACGTTAAATTATAAGCACATGGTACGAATCACAATTTGTCGACAGATTTCTATCTCTCGAGAAGGATTTAGTATAATCTATAATCTAAAGCTTTTAAGATTTTACGGCGACACATACTTTTAAATTTCAATAGCAAAACTTTGTTATGATGTACATACCTATTTTATAATTTTAAAAAAAATATTTTTTCTGTTTATAATGAGTTCATAAAGAGATTACACATAATTTGAAAATTAATTCTCGAACGCAGCTGATGATCTTACAGCTTATAATATTATTCTCTAGTTCTTAATCTGTGATATTAATGACATTGACAAAAATGTCAAAACAGGCATATTAAAATTGAAAACATTGAAATTTTTCAAAAGTCCAAATCAAAACAAACCGTAGCATTGGCAAAATATTACGTAATTATTAAAGTATAATGAAATAAACATGAACACACGTGCGTATCCCTGTGTTCGGCCTAGTCCTTTTCATTGGCAATGTATAAATAATTTTGTAGTTCGAACTATTGTGACTAAATCAGCTCGGAAAGATCTTGAGGTATGTTGAAATTATTTCTGTTAAACTTGTACATCAAGAAATTTACATATTAACTATGAAACACTTAGAACTTATATACTCTTCAGGACAGTTACAAGCTTTTAAACATACCTTCCGACTCTAATCAAGAAACAGTGCGACAGGCTTTTCTGGACTTGGCGAAAAAATATCACCCAGATTCGAAATCGCCAGAGGCTAACATCGAAAAATTTGTAGCAGTTGAGAATGCATTTCGAATTCTCTCTAAACATAATACCGGTTCCAGCAAAAAGGAAGAGGTTGAGAAAATTGTTTTTGATATAAGGGTAAGCTTATTAATATTTTTATATTATATGTTATTGGAGTATGTATTCACTTAAAAGGAAGAAGACACTATATTTTAGCATACAGCACCACAACATCGTCAGTACTTAAGCTTTGAAGGAGTAGGACATGGAACACCTTTTCAACGCCAGAAGCAATGGGCACAAGTCAAGGCACAAAAAGCTGCCATCAATGTTATGGAACACAGAATATCTAAGGCTGTTGCTACTGATAATGCATTAATGAAGAAGGAGCCATCAAAGAAACATGATATAAAAACAAAATATGGCTTTGATAGACTTGTTGAAGATCTTATCCAAGAATCAATGTCAAAAGGGGAATTTGAAAATTTAAGTGGCAAAGGAAAACCATTAAAAGATCAAAATAGGAATCCATATGTTGATTTCACAACACATAAATTAAATGAGGTCTGGTTTATATATATTTTTAATATAACAGAAAAGTTGTTGTATTGAAAATAAGTTATTTCTGGCTGATTTATCTATAAAATGAACAAACTTATCTATTAGTTTTTATGTTTTTTTATTATTAAAGTGGTGATCCATTATATCATGTATATTTAATGTTTTCAGGTTTTAATTAACAATGGTTTTACTCCAGAATGGATAACAATGAGCAAAGAGATTGATCAAGACATTGAACTTTTGAAGGAGGAAATAAGAAATGAGAGAATGTATTTAGGTCCATATCCATTAAAGGAAGAAGACCTAAAGAAATGGGAATACATATATGAAAGCAATAGGAATTTAGCAAAATCCATAAACACTAAAATTAATACATATAATCTGATTGTTCCTTTACTTAATAAACAAAAATTTCATGTAGAATTTGATAATATTTGTGAAGATATTTTGAAAAATGGTCAACACTCAGTGAAAGTAAAAGAAAAAGTTATAGAGCAAGTTCAGACTGCTAATATCACAGAAAATGACGATTTTATGGGCATTTTGTTTAAAGCATTTGGTGAATTAATTAATTTTAATCCAGACAAAAAGAAAGGGATGAACAATTAATAGTCCATTCAGCTTTTACCTAGTTGTAGAAAATCTGTGATATTAATTATAACACATGCCTTCACAAAATAAAGGCACGTCTGATTTAAAATTTTATATTTTGAGAAATAAAAGCAATGTGCAATACAAAATTTTTATTTTACTTTTAACAATAACATACCAAGTACAAAAGACAGTGTCAGTTGGATGTCATATAAAATAAACGGAAGACTTATTCGAGTTGCGCTCTTAATTCTAAAACTATTTAATACTAGATAATAAAATTTTAAGTGGATAAACCAAAAAATAATGGATTAAGTTGATTGTCAATATATTTTATTGTCCAGTGGAATGTTAATTTACTTATATCAAGTAAACGCGCTTTTTCATCGGGAGACATTTTTAGAGACAATATTTTTTTTTAATTTTTATAAAATCTATTCATATACTATATTTCGATTAAAAACTTAACTACGTAATTCAAAATATACAACAAAATACCTATATGAAGATATTTAAATAATCTCTTAATGTTGGTCCCAAATAGATATTTTTTAATAAAATGTATGTGACATGAAAGATAAAGAGACCAACTAAAGTAGTCAATATTTTAGTGCATAATTATCCAACTTCATTTTTGTGTATGAAAAGCGAATTATACATAAACATTACTTTATTGTCGCATTAAGCTATGAGCGTAAAAGCAACCAATATTACATTTCATTTTTATCCATAAAGAGGAAAGTATACAAAAACATTAAAAAAGCAATGACAACCAAAGTATACAAAATCATTCTCCAGCTCACACAACTTTAATATTTTCAATCAACAACCAAAAAAAAGGTATACAAGTAATGAATTTCATAGTATACAAAAACATGAAATCTGCAACGAAGTATACACAGCGGTGCGATTAGGACATGATGACGTTCCCCTTGGCGTCGAGGCGCGCGCGCGCGGTGGCCACGAGGCGCAGCGCGCGCGGGTAGGCGCGGTGCTCGGCCGCCAGGATGCGCGCCGACAGCGACTCCTCCGTGTCGTGCGGGTACACGGGCACGCGCTCCTGGGTTATAATCGGCCCCGTGTCCATGCCCTCCTGCGAGCGTCGACATTTATCCATTACTAGCGGCCCGCCCGTGGTACATATATAACCTACTAGCTGTGCCCCGCGGTTTCACCCGCGTAAGTCCGTATCCCGTAGGAATATCGGAATAAAAAGTTGCCTATATGTTATTCCAGTTATCCAGCTGTCTACGTACCAAATATCATTGCAATTGGTTCAGTAGTTTTTACGTGAAAGAGTAACAAACATCCATACATTCATACTTACAAACTTTCGCATTTATAATATTAATAGGATAGCCTTTCTACATAAATGGGCTATCCAACACAGATAGAATTTTACAAATCGGACCAGTAGTTCCTGAGATTAGTGCGTTGAAACAAATAAACAAATGATACTCTTTAGCTTTATAATATTAGTATAGATATCGTTAATCAAATCTTATATAAATTCTAGAAGCTTTATACAACCGTGGATGACCAGATTTTCAGTTAAAATGAATGAAAGTTATGAAGAATGAAACACATAAATATTGTATTTATGGCCTCTTTTGATCTCTGATTTTTGAACAAGTTGGTTAATAGTAAGTAATTCATATTTCGTCGTTTATAAAGGAAAAACAATTTTATAGAGTACATATGTATAATGTAATAGACATTTATATTGTATACTTACATCAACAAAATGCACGGTACAACCGGAGAGTGTGTCACCGGCTTCGAGACATTGTTTCTGCGCGCGTAAACCCGGATGCTTGGGCAGTAGTGACGGGTGGATGTTTATTAGTTTGCCTTTCCATCTGGAAACATTTTTTTTTATTAATAATAAGAACTTGGATGACCGAGCTTTGCTCGGTTTAACTTCGTGAAGTTAGATTGTTTATAAGCGTTTTTTCCAAGATCGTTTAGGCATTGTTAAGTGAACACGTGCATTAAGAAGACAAAACAATATAAAAAATTAGTCTAACCTCAAAGCAAACACTCATTGACTTCGTTACTTAACAACGCCATCTGCTGGAACTTTAATTATTCGCCAAAAATAGTATTAGTATTATTATTCGCCAATAGATGTCAGGAAGAGTCGCTGTCGATGAAAATCGTTGGTGCCGATTCCGAGATTCTAATTATATATATATATATATATATATATATATATATATATATATATATATATATATATATATATATATATATATATATATATATATATATATATACAAGAATTGCTCGTTTAAAGATATAAGATAAAAAATACTACTAAGAATAAAACGAGACTACATAATACATTTATGTCATTTAGTTTAATAATTAAAAGCATTTATCCTCCGTATACCTCAAATTTATTTTACTGTACAAGCTACTGTTTTCAAAGATAGTTAAGGACAATTTTCTTAAATGTACATCCACGAATTCTCCAGTAGGGAGTAGTAGGGAGTAAACAGAAAGAGAAGAAACATTATGATACAATAAAAAAAAGAAGAGATCAAAAGAGTGAGAGAGAGAGAGAGAGACTCACTTCTGCACGAACTCCGCGGAGAGTATCCTCATGTAGCCGGCGAGGCACACGAGGTCGATGCGGTGCGACTCCAGCGCCTTCGAGATCGCGCGGTCGAACTCCTCCCGCGACGCGTAGTCCTTGTGGTTGAACACCTGGATGGGATTTGGTAAGGAGTATTTTGTTTTTCAGAAGTATTGGAAACATTAATGGTACTTATAAATAAGCATTTTGATTCTTTGTCTTTTACAAAGTTTTACAAAGTCATGGAAGGCATACGAGGTGGGTTGCCGGATGGTAAACGTTATCACTGACCATAAACAATTTGCAGAGGCATGAGGCTATTGAATAAATGGATTGCCGATTTTAAGTGTAGGATAAAGAAAGGATTGATGGTGGGGATAAAAGTGTGGCGTGAAGCCGATCAGCCTTTGTGCTCGTCACCCCCTCGCCCGCTTTGGCCGTAACAGATGTCCGCGAGGCCTACATCACCAGATCGCTAATCGCTTGATTTGTTTCTTACTTAACATATAACGTATGTAACAAATTAAACGTAATTATTGTGGGGCAAATATCATACATGTCACATATTATTCCCGGTACTCACAAAGGAAAAGGAAAGGAAAGGAAAATAATCAACACCTTATCCTACTCAATCCTAATCAAGAACAGACAGTCCAAGTGTGTCGGCAGGCGGACTCACCAGGGTGGGGATCCCGGCGTCGGCGGCGCGGCGCAGCGCGGGCGCGGCCGCCCGGTTGCTCACCACCAGCGCCACCTCCGCGCACATGCACTGCGTGCGGTCGCGCGTGCTGTCCAGCAGCGCCTGCAGGTTGCTGCCCGTGCCCGACACCAGCACCGCCACCTGACAACATCACCATCACCATCATCATCATCATCATCATCATCACCATCATCATCATCATTACAATAAGAAAAATAATGTAAGTATATATTAAATATTTAAAACCATTAATAAACGACTCACCTTCTTGTTGGTCAACAGCGGCATCCGGCGAGTGAAGTCAAGCGCAGAAGCGAAGTTGTCGACGAGCACGCGGGCGCCGCCCGCCGGCCGCGCCTGTATCGAGCCGATCACCATCGCGCCGTACGAGCGGGTTATGTTCATCACCTGGTGAGGCGGCAATTTTAAAAATAGAACACACGCACTTCACGCTTATTATGAGAATTAAGCAGAAAACTTTTTCGAATATGGAACTTCGCTTTTTCTGTCATTTTTTAATATGAAACCTTTTTTGTCGACTTCAAAAAGTAAAAAGTTACTCAATCGATCAGTCAGTCACGGAAACGTTGTTTAATTTTATAAAAAACATAGAGATTTTTTTAATACAAAAAATATTTCCTTTAATTTATTTGTACATAACTAACTCGTCAATTAATTCATCACATAATATTGATTTGTAGATTCCATTATAATTCTAATGTATTGTGTACATTAATAAAATAAAAAAAGTTAATTTTACCTCAGCTTGATGTTCAGGTGCTACTATAAGAACCATTCCGATACCGCAGTTGAATGTCCGCAACATCTCCTCGTCCTTCACTGAGCCTGCGTCCGCTATCCATGCGAATACCTAACACAATAATTAAAGTAATTAAATCTAATAAATAGTTTAAGTATTGGAAAAAATTGTGATCATGAAGCAAGATTCGAACCGAGGTTTTTCGCCTTAACGTTAATAATTTCTATTAAATTCTTTGTAATATAAGTATAATATATAGTATTTTCTTGTGTTTGATTGAAGCATAATATAAATATGACACACGCATGTTCCACATTATTTTAAGCCAGTTCTGGTGCAAGTAAGGCGAGCTCTAACAGACATTTGTATATCTCTCAAAACATAAAAAAATCTATTGTTATACAGGTACATAAAGGGAAAAATTACATTTTTAAATGCAGAAATTGCACAACCACTTGAATAGCATGCTCAAAAATATTTTTACTCTGCATTTTTTAATAAAAAACAAAAATCATCTAATAGAAAATATTCGTAGGGTTTTATAAGTATTTCATACGTAATCGGCATATGCAATATAAGTTCCATTGAGTATAGTAGACCACCGGTGGGACACCCTGTGTGCAAAGAAAAATTGTTTTTTTGTTATATTTATTACTTAACTACTAACCGGATGCACGTTCCACCAGTGCGCGTTAAGCCGTGCTCTAACAGACTCCGGTATGACCCTGGGAATGTTTTCCAGCAAGCCCCCACCAGTGATGTGTGCCACCGCCTTTACGAAGCCCCGCTGTAAGGCCGGCACCACACTGGGCACGTAGATGCGGGTCGGCTTGATCAGTTCTTCGCCTGGAAATTTGTGTAAACGAATTTTAGTCGAGTTTTATATGTCAGTATATAAAAAAAAACATGTCATCAATTTTTATGATTTTTTTGTGTATATTGAGTAGGTTTGAGTATATGTTTTTATTTACGGATCTTCTACTATACCCGGCCACGCGTTGCTGTGGCTGAGTAATTATTAAAAATATTAAGATTATATATTATTGGGATAATTAATCGAAATAAAAACTGCCAAATTAAATGACAAATTTCATCAAAATCGGTTGGGTTACTGAAGAGTTCATTGGAAACATACATCATGACACTGGATTTTTAAGAAAATTTAGAACATTCACACCTTTAATTCTTAAAATATATTTATTTGCCAAGAGTAGATAAGTATTAAACTTAAATAATATTAGCAATAGAAAATGTGTTTAATAATGATAACTTATGCTTTACCAAAAAATACATAAATATTTAAATCTATGCTAATATCATAAATCTGAAGAATTGGTTTGTTTGAACACACTAATCTCAGGAAGTACTAGTTCGATTTGAAAAATTCTTTCAGTATATGTACTACGGGCGAAGCCAGGGCGGACCGCTAGTCAGACTTACCCAAAGTGAGTCCATCTTCGCTGAATGGTGCCTTGTCGTTGAGGGTGAGGTTGGCTTTCTTCATCAGGCTGTGGATTAAACTGAAACCGTTGCTGTGCACTCCGTTAGACGGCAACCCGATTATTATGTCTCCCACCTGTATAAATTATAAACATAATTGAATAATTACGAAATTAGAGTAATTTTAATAATTGTCTCCCATCCAATTTATGACCGCGCCAACAATTGCTTAAACTCGACTTTTTTTTATTAATTGTTCTCTCTGAAAATTTTAACTGTCTTAACTATCACGGTTCATGAGATACAGTCTGATGACAGACAAACGGACAGGCGGCCAGGCAAGCAGACAGCATCTACGCAATGGATTTTGATTATATTTTATAGATATTCAAGAGGAAGGTTTACATGTACGTGTATAATGACATCTATTAAATTCCTCCGTATTAACGCGTGCGAAGCCGCGGGCAAAAGCTAGGGTTTTATATAATTACCGTAATATCATTGATCTTTGGCAGGATGTGCGTCCGTTCGACAACGCCAAGTGCGAATCCCGCGATGTCATATACTCCAGGTGTGTACATGCCCGGCATTTCAGCGGTTTCCCCACCTATTTAAAAAAACATAAATTAGTATGGTTTTTTAAGAATTTGCGACTTTTTAAATGATAAAAATTAAAGTGTTAAAAAACATTTAGTTATTCTAATATGACACTAATGTTACAATTGTAAATGTACAAGGAGAAGTGATTAATAGTTTACATTAAATATTATATTTTAGTTAATAACTATAGGTATATAATATCGATTCAATGCTTGACTGCTTGACTATTACGTGGAAATATAGAACGTTTAATATTATAATAATAATAATAATATAATAATTTATAATTTACCGATGAGTGCAGCCGAAGACTGACGGCATCCCTCAGCCACACCTGACACTACATCCTATAAAAATTATAACAAATACTTAAATAATAAAATAATATTACCAAGAATACCATAGGGAACATTTAAATATTATAACAGAAGCTAGTGATTTCCATCAACAATTTATTACTATTAAATTATGTTTAGACATGTATGTTTGTATGTAACCGCCTACTTGAGACCCGATTTTGGCCTACTTTAAACGGACATAATATATATAATTTCAATTCAAACACTTATCAATGATAGGTAATAATACGATAATTTCATAAGTTTATACTATTATCCTGATTATGATCGCCAGTATTCATATATAATTTCCGTATACTCTATATTAGAGTAAAATATGTGTTCAATCGAAATATCATTAAAGAACGTTATTTTGGATTTTTATCTACATTTTATTACATCGAGTTTTTATATAATTTCCATAATTAATTTTCATTATCATATATCTTTATTATCCATCAACTCGAGAATAGCGGCACGGCCTGACCATCCTTTTCTTGAAGCAATTCAGCTATTTTCGACCCCCCTATAATTCGTTGTTCTAAAATTTACACACCTTAGCGACATTAACATCCAGGGAGCCACACGCGAAGTAGTCCAAGAAAGACAAGGGCGCGGCTCCATTGCACAGGATATCGTTAACGCACATGGCCACCAGGTCGATACCGATGGTGCTGTGCTGGTTTATCACTTGGGCTATCTTCAGTTTGGTCCCCACACCATCCGCTGCCAAAACCAATACGGGATCCTGGAAAAATGTTATAATAGGGCTTTTTTGTAAGAGGTAACTCGAAAAACTCGATCCGAATCGTATTTTTAAAAGATTTGGTTTTGGACTGAAACAAATTGACCATTTTTTCTGGAAATAACGGAAAGACTGAAAGATGTCTATGTTTTCAGAAAGTGTATATTTATGTGTAGTACGTATACGTAGTGAAAAATTGGTTGGAAATTCTAATTGTCAATCCAGAAAAATTTAGGGCACCTGGAAATCTAAATAAATATGTTTAATTAATTAATTTTTAGTAATAATTAGTAACCTTATATTCTTGCTCTATCGCTTTCAACTGGAAGCATCCTCCGAATCCTCCCAAACCACCCAGAACTCCCGAACGAGATGTGGATCTACAACAACAAAAATTATCTTTCAATTATTTACGATGCATTATAACACTTTATTTCATTTTTATTATATGATACTAATTTCCATTTTTTAATCACCTTTTATCAAGGAAATCTCGCTATAAAGTCTACTCACCTAGCTAAAGGTTTAATAAGCGATACAAGCGAATCTCCAGCCTCGATATCCACACCACTGTCCTTATACGAGAGCGACTTTTGCGGCGCGTGCGCACCGCTCGTGTATGGGCTGCTTAACGGGGCCATTGCTTGGCTGAAGTTCTCAACTACTACTTGGTGACCACCTGAAACAATACATTTTTAAAATAAATAATCATAGACACACATACACTGATAAAGACCAGACTAGAGAATTCAAAATTGAACCTTAACTAAGTCTAAAATAAGTCCCATTCCAGCTTACCCTCCTTCCCTATAGCATCAACTGTTCCCGCTGAATCTTTATCACAACTATTGTCCTTACTCAAAACTCAACCGTATACAACACAGCAATAAGTCATATTTCAGCTTATTTCAACTTTCTTATTTCACATTTACAAAACTCAACTTTAACGCCTAAAAATTAAGATCCAGCGTACCCTCTTTACCAATAGCTTCGACAGCACCAACCACGTCTATAGTGCCATCAACGGTGGCGAGGAACTCCTTGAGGCACACCGGGTCCACAATGGCCACCATACCGACACCGCAATTAAATGTACGCAGCATTTCGAAGTCTGATACCATTCCTGGAAGAAAATAGTACATAGATTATGTTTTATTCCATACAAAGAGGTTAGTTGCTTGCAATTAATTACTTGTTATATGCTGAATGTTATGTTGTTTTATGTTTTTGTGTGACCCATATCACCAGAAATTACTAAACTATTATTACATGATATTTGGAAATAATTGGTACTTAGAGCGTGCATGGGCTGGAAGATAAGTGTACTCAAGATTTTTGTTGGGATTCTTTGTGTATGCGGAAAAAAATTGGACATACAATGTGTTTACGCTTAATTTTGCATGTTACTTTAGCAAATGTAATACATAATTCAGATTAGTTTAAAATAATTCTTACCCTTAGCTTGTAACCATCCGAAAATCGGCTTTATTTTAAACTTCATAGCGTCCAATTTAACTTTGACCCCAGCTGGTAGAATCCTGGGTATGTTTTCCAACAATCCACCTCCAGTTATATGCGCTAGACCTTTGACGAGACCTCTCTTAACGGCTGGTAGCAGAGCCTTCACGTAAATGCCGGTGGGCTCTAAGAATTCTTCTCCATATGTCTTGTTTGTAGTACTGAATGGAGCTTTGTCATGGAAACTGAAATAGGATTAGGCCAAACTTATAAAATTGCAGGAAAATACAAGAATTTTTAATTTCACAAGTCTTGTTTTGTTATGCCACCCTAAAGATATAAAAATGGATTCATAATACGAAATGACTATAACTGACCAAAAAAAAAAAAAAATCGTCTATGTGTTCAGTGATAATGCAAGTTACGTTATATTAAGTGGCTTTGAATTTATCATGTAATAATACACTACGTAGAAGTAAAATATTTCCTAGGCACAGGATAATAGATAAAAGAAAAAAAAGAAGATAGAATGCAATCAATACAAAATATAATTTTTTTCCAATCCTCACCTATGTCCAGTTTCAGCCATAATCTTCTGCACCAGGCTGTACCCATTGCTGTGTACTCCAGTGGACGGGAGAGCCAATACAATATCACCAGCCCTTATCTCCTTCATACGAGGCAACTGTTTGAGGTTATCGACCACTCCCACTGCGAAACCGGCCAGGTCGTACTTGCCTATGTCGTACATCGAGGGCATTTCTGCTGTTTCACCGCCTAGTTAAAGAATTTAAGATTTTTATATTAGAAAAAAAAAGTCGTACTATCTTAAAGTTATATATAGAAAGAACTTAAAATAAATTGCATATTTCCTATATGTTATTGAGGAAGATTTGTTAGAAGTGCATAATATAGGTTCAAGTACAATTTCTTTCAGGAGTCATACATTTTTAAATTAACTTTTGACAATCTTCGTTCGGTGCTTAGATTAGTGCTTTAGGATCTAGATCTAGATCTAGATCTAGACTCATTCTTTAAAACAACGTAATAAACTGTTCACATAATTAGGAACACTTGCAAAAACTAACCTAAAAGAGCACATCCAGACATCATGCAAGCATTTGCAATGCCCTTTATGATAGCAGTAGCAGTAGTGAGCTGCAGCCTGCCGCACGCCATGTAGTCCAGGAAGGCGAACGGTTCTGCGCCCGCGCACAGGATGTCGTTAACGCACATGGCTACGAGATCTTGACCTAATGTGTCGTATTTCTGCATAATTTCTGCAATCTGAAAATAGAAACAATAACATAATTTTAGGTACTACCGTTAGAAGCGTTTAGATAGAATAATTGAGCATTATGTAATTTGTAAGTCCGGTTTGACTAATGCCACAAACGAAATAAACCTTTGCCATTAACTACTATACTTCGCCGTATCCTTT
The DNA here is from genome assembly GCF_012273895.1 of Zerene cesonia. Taxonomy (NCBI): domain Eukaryota; kingdom Metazoa; phylum Arthropoda; class Insecta; order Lepidoptera; family Pieridae; genus Zerene; species Zerene cesonia. The sequence goes on along the minus strand of NC_052113.1, from coordinate 1,838,624 downwards.
TCCTTACCCTTCCCAGTCCCTTCCTTTACTCCCCTCGTTAATCCTTTCTCTGATCCACACTCTTAAATCGATAATCCAATTACAAAGACGTAAAGTATATGCAAATGGTCTTACGCTTTCGCCAATGTTAATGGGCGGTGGTAGCGCTTACCATCAGGCGACCCACAACCACCACCACCGTAGATGTCATGAACAAAACTCAAGAGTAGCGTCGCTTCCTGCTGGTGCAAACACCAGTTCCGGGTACCTTCAGCTTGGTGCCCACGCCGTCAGTCCCCTGCACCAGCACGGGGTCCTTGAGGCTAGTGTCCATAGCGGAGAGCTGGAACAGGCCGCTGTAGCAGCCCAGGCGGCCGAGCACGCCGCGCCGGTGCGTCGCCGTCGCCACCGGCTCGATGATGCGCACCAGGTTCGCGGCTGCGTCTATGTCCACCCCGCTCTCCAGGTATGAAAGACCGTTTAATCTGTAATTAAAGTGTATTTCTTAACAATACAATACAAACATACTACGGGTACTAATACTTCCATTGGTAAGTTACTGAAGAATAAAAAGTTGGGAGGAATTAATGGTGATTTTGCGGTTTTTGTTACTGGGCACACTTGGTGAAGATTTTCCTGCAGAGCTGATAGTAACCGTGTATTATGTCATCCCGATTTTCTAAATAGAGTGAGAGAATCGGAACTGATTATCATTAAACTAGAGTCAAGGTGAAACGATTTGGGATGAAAAGTTGAAAGCTTGAAGCGCTTTTTGTGGTTGTTTTGTTTAGTTTCTTTTTGATTATGATTCTTGTTACCAATATTTGGAATTTTCTATTGCTCTTTTATATTACTGACACAAAATATATAAAACATCCGTCTGAATATATACTTATAAATATAGATAAGTCTTTACTTCCAGAATACATGAATCTTCGTATTTTTGAACAAATTAGAAAATTTTCGGAAATTTTTAGTAAATCTCTCTTGATAAATTTAATTGACCGTGAACAGTTACTGTAGCGAATATAACTACAAGTATAGACTTCTGGTAATAATTTTACTCTTATCTCTTCATGAACGAGATGAAGCCCAATCACGTTATAAAGGTTGAAAAATGAAAAACGAAATAAATGGAATGTGTATTTATTAGGAAAACAAAATGCATACAGGGTCGAAAATAAAGAAAAAAAAAACAATAAATGAATGAACAGTGATCAGATCTTCATCCTTCATGCGATTACGGAACTGAAACAAACCATACCTTAAACATAATCTTTATGACAAAGTCGAAAAATGGACGTATCATAATAAAATTATTCAAAATAATTTATTATTGTTTACAATAAAAAGGGAAACAAGAAAGAAATAATGTGAAATACCCTGGAAGCTAATAAAATGTGATTTTATTATTTTTGAAAGAAAGATCAAAGTTTTTGCGCCTTTAACAATCACTCATTTCAACTTACATACTTTGAACTAGCTACCTTCTTTTATAAACCAAGAAAATTGACGAAAAAATATGTTCAAAAATTCTTCTTCTACTTCGCAAACCTTTTCTTCTTTCTAAAAAATCCTCTCATAACGCTACAAAACCATCTTGATTTGCGAGAATCTCTATAATTTTCCTCATCTATCCTCCAAGAAACGGCCAACTACAAACCCATATCTCGTACTTACTTGGAGAAAGCCCTGTGGGCAATGTCCTTCCGGTACTGCGCTCCCGGGAAGTCTATAGCAGCCGCAGCAGATGTGGCGACGGAAGCTGCGGTACGCAACGAACTGCGCTTAGCCGCGACCAGGATAACGCGACCCCCAGCTGTAACCAATGAGTCGTTGGCTCCACGGGCCACTCCGCTGTGGAATACCACGATGTTCGGTTGTGATTGGACTTGGGACAGACCTGGAAAATGATTAAAATTTTTAAAAATATTTAGATAAGAAATATAAAGAATAGGATAATTTTTATCATGAGATGGGATTTGAATGCTGTTAATCTATACATATAACGCATTTCATGGATATATTATTGCAGTCATTGAAATAATGTTTCATATTAGTTAAGATGGTTCTATATCATCTCAATTAATTTGAATCAAATAAAATTTCGACCTCATGCAAATCTGACTTACCGCTGATCACGCATCCCTTAGTAGATGTCACTGGGTAACCCTTAGAGGCGATCACAACTCCCACGGCGCACATTTCCGTCTCCCATTTCACTTGCACTTGTTTCAATGTTCCATCCACGCAAGCCTGAAAAACATAGGACCTAAGACATATTCCTCCTTTTAATGTTGTATGAACCCTATTATAAAGCATATGTCTAAATTATTCCAGGATATTGTTTGTTAGACAACTAGGTTGAGCTTAGGCAAAACATTAAGAATGCATTTATAACTCTCTCTATAGCTTCCTCACTTTCTTTGTCGCAACTTAAGTAATTTTAGATATGATATTTTGTTTAATTTTTAGTTTTATAGCATTGAAATGCTTTATAAATTAGAAATTTTGAAAGAATAGAAAAAATTTGATCACG
>NC_052113.1:1756498-1835106 GCF_012273895.1 Zerene cesonia | reverse complement strand
TGATATTTTGTGTTTTACAATGTACTTCCTAAAGCTTCAATGAAAAACTCATTTGCCTTACCCTCATAATAGTATAGAGGTCAGAGTCCAGGAGCAACATGAGAACTTGGGTCTCCGGATCACCGAATCGACAGTTAAATTCTAGCGTCATTGGTCCCGACTTTGTGACCATCATACCTGCGTACAGCACACCTAGAAGAACAATTTTTCTAGCTTAGCTATCTTGTAACATGTTAGGCAATGGATGAAAAGTCGAAAATATTTTTGGAGTGCCATTTTGCTCGAAACAGGAAAATTATATTACCACTATTATACGGAAGAATGGATTTATACCTGATTTTGACACATTTTAAATGGACAGATTTGATTCAAACTTTGTCCACTTTTTATGGCGGGTATTACAATAATTTCAAGAGTATATCTTATTATCCTGATTTGTAACGCCTGCATTAAATCATTTTCTAAGAGCAAGTGAGTCAATTTAGTATAGTGTATGCTATATTTTCAACCATAAAATCGGTTTGTTGCGTCTCCTGAACTCCGATTGATTATATTATCTTTATTTAATTTTTCGTCTTCATCATATCACTTTGGTATATTGTGATTTCTTAAATATAACATGTGTTTTAAAGAACACATAACACGTGATATCCGTAGGTGAACCTTGACATTGCGTACCATTGACAACTGTATTACGCACTCAAATGTTTGCTTACATAAATAAATGAAGTCAGTCTATCTCAAAACAAGCCAGACGCAACTTTTTCAAACATTACCCTCATCTAATAAAAAGCCTTCAAATTTAAACTTTATGGCTTAGGTAATAGACCATATTATGCGATTTATTGAAATGTAATAAGATTGGTTGTTTGTCCATTGTTATCGTTGTTTATCGCTACTTTATTCATAATTAAGACATTGGTTATCAATATGAGATGTAATAAAATAAGTTATTTAATAGCTAGAATAGTTTTAAATTTTAATGGCACATACTGAGCCATATCTAAAAAACTATTAATCCATCTCAATGTTGAATAAGTTCATAATTACCTGAATATTTATTTACTAAATAAAATAAATTTAATCGGACGAATCTAATTATTTGTACGGCCATAAGTAAAAGTGGGCAAATGTAGATATGTTTTGTACTGTTACATTATAAAACGCGACATCACATAAAAAAAAAATGTTTTATAGATGGTAAAGAAAAAGTCCTTAAAGAATTTTTAAAAATGATCAATTTCGAATAATTCATTTATTGCATTAAAATAAAATTAGTTGCTGTGACGCATTTTCTTTATACAATAACAGCATCTTTGATCTTGCCTGCATCAATAGAATGTCTTGTACTATAGTTAATGTTTGTACTATATCTTCTACCGAGTTAGTTTTAGTATGACGTTGTTACTTCGAAACAAACTAAGCATTTCTCAAGTTCCAGATCTGACCTTTAACCTTCACTAGTTATCAACTAAACCTATTTGCAATATCACATATAAACAATCAGGGGCCAGAGGTTATTGACACGGACCACGGTGTAGTTATAGTATTTGACGTAAGTGTTTTGGAGTAGTTATCGAGAAGGGTGGTAGAAAAATAAATCTCAAGAATATGAATATATTATGTGATTTTTATAATATTACTTTTTTAGCCCTATACAAACGTAATGATCAACTAATCGTATGTTAATATAATATATTGTCTAAATCCATATTTTGTGTCATATATTCAATAAGTATATTCTTTGGAGTAATTTAAGGTTTTAATATAGGGAATGGGGATCTCTCGTAAAAAGGAAAATGGAACTGTTCAAAAAATATTTAATTTCCAAATAGGATCTTATTTAAGACGGCCAACTTTTTGAAAATTTGGAGACTTATATAGGAATTCTTTTCTATACAAGATTTTCCCACTAAAAAGAGGTCGTCAGGTTGTCAGATGCCTACAGACCTTTGAGAAAAGCGAACAAAGAAGCGCGTTTTTAAAAAAGCGTTAACAACATTTATCACTTGCACTTGATGCCCAAATGGACTGTTTTACTAATTATTTCAAAGCGGGATTGCATTCAGTATTACGGGGCGATTGGTCGCCTCAATCTTATTTTTCTCAGAAACGTTATATGAGAATATTTCAAAAATACTTCTTTCAAAAGACATCAATCGTAACACGTGTAAAACGAGGATCAGTGGTAGTTTTATAAACAAATCGATATTTACTTTGTGGTACATACACCGTCTGCTTCAGGATTGATGTGTAAGGGCAGCAACCTTTGATAAGGTATAATTACTACCCCGTGCCACAATTAGATTTTATTACCTCCTAGATTGCACATGACAAAGGGCTTTTAATTGCGTATTAAATTCACATGGTCACACGTGATATCTGTTTTGATTTGTTTTCGCTTCCTTATAGCGATGTTGACAAAATTTAAGTCAATGTGGATTTTTTATCAACAATTTGGTTACATAATAGATTTTTTTTATATGTCCATATTGGTAGGCGATAAACAATTATATACAGAATAATTAAAGACAAAAATCGGATGACGAAAGTTTAGGAAAACAATAAACGTGCACTATGAGTTTAGATAATCTTCCAATACAAGTCGACCTTAATATGATGCACGTATAATATGCTGGTGATATCATCTTTAGTAAACATTAGATAACCCCGGGAATGAAACTATTAACTTTTGCGAAAACACGCCCATTTTCTTAGGTTATATGGTGCTATGTTACACAAAGTAATATGTTACTTGATTATTCGAAAAACATCGCACTAAATAAATTGAGTATAGAAAGCAAAATGGAATTCTGCATTTTATTTCTATAATTAATTTATGAATTGTAATCCAACCAAATCTCTTCAACGACCATTATAAGGCATCGTTGTTTTTATGTATTGTGAACAAACTTTTTTTAATATAAAAACTAACTATCCGATTAATAACTATTCCACGGCACACAGTTGAAAGAAAAATTAGTTTCTTTAATGGCTAGCCTGTGACTCGCGTGGTAGAAAGTAGCATTTATACTAAGCCAGACTACAGTTTACCAATTTATAACAGAAATCATTCGTATTTCTAAGGTCTTATTTCAGACTAGCTCCTCCAACAGGTCTTTTACCGACTATGACATAAAAAAATGGGAAATGGGAATGAGTCCCATGGCAATTTTATGTCACTACGCGGGCGAAACCGCGGCTGGACAGTTGTTTCTATATAAAAATAGCTAAACTTGATTATAGAGCTCAGTGCCGATCTTATATAAGCCTCGATTCTACCTGCTTGGCCATTATTGGCAAACTAAGTCAGTATGATAGGAAATAACGTTGCATAAGATCTACGTTTTTTATATTATTCCTACGCATTGCATATGGTAGTCTGGAAGAGATCGCTACCTAACGATAAGACCGCCATTTGTATATGTTTTTCTTTTATTGTGTTCTTTCTAGATTTCTCTATCGCCTGTGTGTGCAATAAATTATTAAATAAATAAATAAAAATATTGAAGTACATGACTACATTAAAACTATTATAACATTATAATTGGGTTGTATCCAGGGGTTCAGACTTGGATACTCAATGGCTCTCCATTATATATAATATCTCTATATTACACTCCGACTTGTTTTAAAAATCGATTAAGGAAATATATACCGCTTCATCTCTTACAAGTGGCACAGGGACTTAAAAGACCCCAATTTATAAATTGAATTATAAATTAAAGAATAATTGTCCACGGCGACATAAGAATAAAAAATTTGTAAAATTTTAACGACTTTCGATAACCCGATTCGGGTTTCATTGTCTGGTGATAATATTGAAATGAAGCCCAGATGATAATACTTTTGCAATTACGTCATTCACATATTATCGAGTTTAAGGTTAAAGTAGTAGTTACTAGCCGATGCATAATTAAAATCGGCTTTAAAGCTATATAAAGCTATTCTTATATTAATCTTAAACATTCTCAATACATAGATTTTCTTCTTACATATTATTTAGGTATATTTAAGAAACGCTTTAGTGCACATGAAGACAAATAAAAACATTATATGATACAATTTATAAAGGCAACCTTGTCACTGTGCATTCTCTACCAGGCAATCACATGTTTCTTATAGTGTGTCCTTATTTATAATAGCGAAAAATTGTGTATGGTTCAATTCAACATCAAGATTACTTTGGGTTTAAGCCGGTTCAATTAATTACTACATATATCAGTTAATACGTAGGATCGTAATTCGTAAACAAACGCGTTGGACCGTGAATGGAAATCTCTAGAATTTTGTATAATGTTTTAAATAGATTAGAAAACTTATGTTTATGAGAAAAATTTAATCCTACATCAATATATATTTTATGAGTTGTTTCGCACAGGAAGTGTATTTAAAAAGTATGTTTAAGTATTACTGGATAATATATAAACGGGAAAATGTAAGTATAATATATATAGTAGTAGTATAAGTATAGTATTTTAATGATAGCAATTTAACCCCGAGCCATTTGTGGATTTAAGCAGTTTACCTGCCTGCCTGCCTTCGTCTTACTTACCTACATAATGGATGCCTTCAGCCTTCAACCCGTCCACGGCTCTCTGGAGCACCTGTTCCTTAACATCAGCCAACTGTTCCGGGGTGATTAGCGGACAGGGGCAGTACGCGCCCATGCCCCCAGTGTTGGGGCCTGTGTCCCCGTCCCCAATGCGCTTGTGATCTTGCGACGGGGGCATGAGGGATACTGTCTCCCCATCTGTGAAGGCTAGCACCTATCGAAGAATACATCAAAAATTATTAGGGAAAAAACAAACTAACTTCTAAAGTGTCAAAAGTCAAAAAGTAGATAGGACATGAACGAAGTGGCACAAAAAGAACAGTTTATTTTAATACACCTTTTTTGCGTAGTAAAATGTGACATAGATAACCCCTGGTCCCCGGGAAAGGAGCCGTGGGTTGTGACGGATTCCTATCGACTAAAACCCCACTACGTCCACAGGAATTTGAATACACCTAAAACTAAATTTAAGAACATGAAATCTAATCCTACTATCCTACTTCCCACTAATATTATAAATGCGAAAGTTTGTAAGGATGGGTGTGTGTTTGTTACTCTTTCACGGAAAACTACTGAACCGTTTGCAATGAAATTTGGTACATAGACAACTGGACAACAGGAATAACATATAGGCAACTTTTCATCCGCGAATCGGTGAAACCGCGGCGGCGCAGCTAGTATCTTAATATTTAAGCAAAGTTTGAACGATTTGTCACAAAAGGTCACATTTCGCAAGTAAATATTTCGTCAATTACGTTAAGTCGGTGGTGAACTTGTAAATATAATCCATCAATAATAAATAATTACACTTCAGTTCAGCATGCGTAACTGTCGTGATAGACCTAAAATATATTTCCAAATAAAACACAATCTAAAGCGTTAGCACGCTTGGTTGAACATAATTTCTTTCTAAATTAGATAGTCTTATTATATCATAACTTCAAGTGCGTTTATTTTCATCAATTTACGTTAGAACTCCTCAATTTCATTCATATTTACGTTTGATGGATAAACTTCCATCTACATTCGTTAACCATCGGTTGTTAAGCGATCACACCTATGCCATCCCCCAATCACTAGCCAAATTTCGTCACGAAAATTTACTATCTCTTAGTAACACACGTAAACAACAAAACAACGGTTTTTTTTACAATTAACTGTTATCTAATCGAGCCCCCAGTAAACGCACATATGATCGTCGACTTGACCCGTCTTATCGATATTATTTTCGTATGTTATTTGTAATCGAAGACGCCGTAACATCATCTGTTTTTAAGAAATACAGTTATTGCGAAGGAACCTAGGAAATCGATCATCAGGATAGCTTTTGCGAATGAACCGATGTAATTAATTTAGAGAAAGAAGGTTTTTAAAGGTTAGGTTAGGTTCAAAACAAAGGTGAAAGATTTTTAAATATCGCTACATTAATTCCTGAGATGATCCCCAGTCACAGATTCATAAACTTTACTTCTTTTTAATATTATACAGTATATATAGCATATAGATGATAGAAAGAAAAAAAAATTATTGAAAAATAAATCGTTACATAAACTAATTGATCACGGTGCAAGTTTAGCATACCGTAATTTATAGATATTTAACTTAATCGTACTGTGAAAATTCGATTTCAGGCTTAATGTAAAATATTTATAAAAAACTTTTTTTTTTCGTTTTAGTCATACGTCTAAGCTGTAGTCTTATTTTAATAGAATAATTAGATGTTCTTTTATTAAAAAAGTTATCATTATAAAAAAACATTGTTGTTATACGAATAATACACTAAGATCATTTTTATATTGTTTTACTCAAAGTTAAAATAAACGCACACGAATAAATTTCAATTGTTCAATTATAATTGCAGTTTAAACGGATGCGCGCGAAAACTCACATTCGATATACTAACTACATAAGTTTTTATCGTGTGTTTTACTGCCAAACTGGTCATACGTGAGTGTCGTAATGCTGTTGTAGTTATTGTATAGTTGTGTATTAATGTAATGTATTAGGAACAATACATAGCTAATTGGTAACAAGAATTATTTCGTATCATAGTTTAAATACTAAATACAATATTTTTTCTAATTTTGAATTCAAATTTCTCGACTTCCTTTCCTTTCTACGCCTTCAATTTATCACCAGTAAAAAATCAAGAAAAATGTAAAAAAAAAAATTACATCTTCATCATCATTCTTTTTTTTTGACATATTCACAAATCTGTCTATCAATTGATGCCGTACCTACTTACTAGGTACAGTAATAAAAAAAAACTTACAGAAACTTCATCTCCCTCCAGCACCTCTTCGATCACAACAGTTTGTCCTGCGCTACCATATTTAGCGTCTGTCATAATCTCATCAACAGCAGCACATGCCTCTTCCTTGCTTGATGCGACCACGACTCCCTTGCCAGCGGCCAAGCCTGATGCTTTTACCACCAGGGCTGGGAATGGTGCGCTAAAAAGAATTTATGCCAAATATTTTATTAAGCGTTAAATTCCTAGTAGTATAATAGATGTTACTATACATATAAACCTTCCTCTTTATTAACTCTATTTATAAAAACCCCATCAAAATCCGTTGTGTAGTTTTTAGAGATCTAAGCATACTACATACATAGGTACTCGGGAAGTACGTGTATGTACTCGTACGCGTGTACGCGGGAAGCGACTTTGCTTTATACTATGTAGTTATTTTTATAGTTATTTTATTTTCTGTAGCTAATTAAGTTAGAAATACATATCATATGAGTGATCAAATTATTATATTTTCCATTTTACTCAACTTTTCACATTGTACTATAGTTTTCTATAAGTATAAATTCATTACTATAAGCAAGATGGACCATTATCAGAATTTTATTGATCATTACCTAATTTATTCAAAAACTATCTAATAAACTTAGATTTGTACTCACTTATTGATAAAATTCTTAGCTGCTTCAGCATCTGTGAACGACTGATATCTTGCTGTTGGGATCTGGTATTTTGCCATAAACTTCTTTGCCCAGTCTTTGTTTGCCTCAATTTCAGCGCCAGATTTTGTTGGGCCGAAGCATTTGATGCCATATGATGATAGTGCATCTACTATCCCATCTGCTAAAGGATCTTCTGGGCCAACAATCACTAAATCGATGTTTTTTTGTTTGCACCATTCTGCTAATACCTAACAAGTGAAAAGAAAAAAGAAACATTCAAACCTATCAATAATTCATAAATGTATTATCTAATATGATTATTTAATATTATATTATATATATATATAAAATTCTCGTGTCACAATGTTAGTCTCTATACTCCTCCGAAACGGCTTGACCAATTCGTCTGAAATTTGGTAAGCATATTGGGTAGGTCTGAGAATCGGCTAACATCTATTTTTCATACCACTAAACGATAAGAGTAAGGCAGAACAGCGTTTGGCGGGTGCAGCTAGTTATATATAAAAATCAGTTGCGTAAGACTCGCTTAAACTCGAGAATGACTGTAGCGATTTTGATAATTTTGGTTTTGATGCGTTCATAATTGACCAGAGAAGGTTAAAAAAGAAAAAAAAATGGCGAAACACAACTATTTGGTGTTGCGAAGTTCGCCTAGTCAGCGAGTCTAAAGAATCGGTCAGATGCCTTTCGGACTCGCGATACTAAGGATTCCATACAAATTAGGTATAAAGCACTTGTAAAAAATATATCATTCATACAATATATGACCACTTAGACCACTAGTATTGTGATAAAGCCCTCCAATCAATTGAACCCTCTTTTTTAATTAAACTAATTTATAGTTTTGAGTTCTTCTGTGTAGAATTTTATTGAAGAATTAAATAAAAAAGTAATGAATATGACCATTGCTTAGTCTTGAAATGCATCATATCTGAATCTATTTACTGTCTGTCTAGATATCTGTCTATAAAATAAAAAAAACTGTCTTACTGTCACAATTCATGTCTAGTCATGTCTGGTGACAGACGGACAGACAGGGAAGTCCTTAGTTATTACTAAGGACTTCCCTGTCTGTCCGTCGGGTCTTCTTTTACCCTTTGCGTACAGAACTTGAAATAAATATTTTAGAAAGTTCATTTTTGAATTGTGGAATAGAAACAAAAGAAAAGAAAATTTATAAAAGAATTAGAATCATGATAAATAATAGTTGTATGAAAAGTGTGTGTAATATGTTAAATGGAAAACTAAACATGTATCTTTGGTAACAACTGGCTATGTAAAAGTGTGATATTAATTTTTTTTTATTTACTTAGAAAAGAAATGTATTAGATTAAATTTGTTCTAATCCTCACTAATTAATTCATAATATTGTTAAAAAATTATTTAATATTGCTATTGCATATCACAAGGAAGAAATGAATGAACATTTAATATTTACTTGTATTGTATAAAAGTTATAAATAATAAAGATACTCCTACATCATTTATTTCTTTGTTCTATATCAAATATATATTTTAATTACCTAGTAACAGTTTAGCATTGTTATCAACATAAAAGCATGAGGGCGAAGTTTATCAATAATTAGATGACAGTTTCATACAAGTATATTTCACTTCTTATTGGTATATTTATGTGATAAATAAAAGTAAACAATTTCTTTTTCTTTTTTGCTAACGGCACTGGATGAAGTAGTGACAAAAATGAAATAGATTTAAAAAAATATATTTATTTCCATATTCTTTTTATTGTGTGAATGTACTTCAATAGTTTATTCATTGATGTTTTTTTATTACTCTGAAGCACAAATGTAAATATATCAAATAATTATTTAGAAATGCCCATTGATTTAATGTTTTTTTCTTTTTGATTTTATTTCATTTCATTGATACTTTTAGCTCATACTACTTGTTTCCATTTAATAACACTTCTTATATTTATACAATGTATTTATTTAAATTTCCTATAAATAATTATGGCGAATATTAAATCCAAATAAAAAATATATACAGAATAAATACAAGAATGATAGTACTAATAAAATTTTCTAAAAGGATACTAACCAGTGGGGTATTTATTAAAATATTGTATAAAAAATGATGTAAATAATGCCTCAGGAACAAAAAATTAACTTATAAGAATTATAATTCCTATTGGAACTTACGGGATAGTCTTTTATGTTTATATCGACGCTTTCAACTTTGACAATAGACGAAATGCCGACGCTGCCTGGAGCACAGAATATTTGTTTGACTAGCGGAGAATCGGCTAACTTCCAACACAAGGCATGCTCTCGACCTCCACTTCCAATGACCAAAACATTTTTAGACATATTTAATTGTGTTGAATAATTTTATTTTGCTTGTATTTCACTTTGCCTTAATATGTCTGCATTAATTAATACTTGCGTGACTTTCTATGATTAATAAAGTTCGAAAACTAAACTTAAAAACAAGTTTGAAAAAGTTAGGCACTACCAATCACAACACACGTTAACTATAAAATGACATTTCCCCTCATCATATTTTGACGTTAGTGTTTCGATACATGAATTGATTGTAATTTATAAATAGTTTACGCAAGACAATAAACATAAAATTGATAACAGCAGATTTAACTCTAATAAGAACCGGCGTCTTTACTTATACATATTGAAACGTAAATTTAAGTGATTTTTGTACTATACATTTGCTATACATGGTATTAAAAAAATTTTTATAAAGTAATAACTAAAAACAAAATATATACATCATATTTAACTGTTTATGCATTAATAAGAGGGGTGATAATTAAAGGTGATAATTAAACTTTCATATTCCCAAATTAACCTAATGTAGAAATATGATATGGTAACCTTACCCTAGGCTATAAGTTATAATCTTCTTTATCGTAAGCTGGTGCAGAGATTAGCCTAGACAAATAGAACAATAGGTTAGAAAAAAATGAAAAAATAATTATTACGGGAACAAAAACATCACTTGTTATTATTACTTATTTTTTTTTAAATAATAATACTTAACAAACATTATGAAACAAGACAACAACATAAAGCTTAGGAGTTTGTTAGTTTGAAAGCGCTAATCTCAGGCTGATATAATAATAGGACCGATATCAAAAAATCTTTTACCGTTAGATATGTACATTGATACGGGACAAAGAGTAGTATACGGGATTTATCAGTGCTATGAGGCTTTATTTCTATCACTAGTAAGATATTATGGGTTGATGCCATGGAGGTATGAAAAAAGATTATCGATAAAATGATGTGCCTACATTTATAATTTATTTCCAATTATAGCTATAATGTTGCAACAATCTATAATGCCACCAAAAACCCTAAATAATATTTTATCAACACGTCTGAGGCTACTGATAAAATTATACTTAAAATAAAATATGTTTTTAGATTAACTATTTACCCGAAAGCTTTAGAAGAACATTAGCCACGATAGTCAGAATTTAGTAAAATGACTAAAAATGCATAAAAACCCTATTGTAACTTAAATAAATTTCCACATGTAATTAAAAAACCCCATGGGATTTTTAAACGAGCAAAACTTACTTTTTAATGCGGATCTACTCGGCACTAGCTTAGTATGCACAAGCATAAAGTTTTTAGCTTTATAGCATTCCAATGCTTTCTACATGAGAAATTTGTTAAGAATTGAAAAAAAATCTCACTTTGCGATCTATATATATATATCTATACTAGCTGCACCCGGCAAACGCTGTTCTGCCTTACTCTTATTGTTTAGTGGTATGAAAAATAGATGTTAGCCGATTCTCAGACCTACCCAATATGCTTACCAAATTTCAGAGGAATCGGTCAAGCCGTTTCGGAGGAGTATAGAGACTAACATTGTGACACGAGAATTTTATATATAAGATAAATCTAATTGCACAAACATGTTTGTATGGACATAAGAATGCGCAATAAGCACGTTTGTACCTACGGTCTTCTTTTTACTTTATTTGTTAATAGGTCAGCCCATGACCGTGCTTTCGTCACTTGATAAGTTGAGATGTGGCCTAAGGTGGAGCGTGCTTGTCTAGAAGGTACCCGTTCGTCCTTCGCCCATGAACATTTGGAGAGGCGTAAAGTCGATTGTAGACCTTATGCCTCCCACAAATGGATTGCCGACTTCAAATTGGGATTAAGATAGGATTGACGAAAGGAATAAAAGAAAAGACTGGGAAGGGTAAGGGAAAGGATATAGGCCTCCGCCTCCCCCACTCACCAAACGAAACACAGCAGTATGCTATTTCACGCCGGTCTTTTGTGCTTCCCCGGTGCGAGCTGGCCCAATTCGTGCCTAAGCGTGCTCGACTACCACTTACAGATACTCTTCTCATGAAGACCTCCATATTGAACGGTACAGTTGAATTAAAGACAGTTGATAAAGATAGATGAAAATTTACACTTTTTTTGAGTAAAAATGGGTGAGTTACTTAAATTTTTTAAGCATTTTATACGTGGATTTATTCATTTATACAAGTTTTATCTGCCGTTTGAAAAATAAAATCGAAAGAGTATTTCTTACCCTTTAATATTAAATCTTTTGTACAATTACATATTTTAATTTTTTTACCATACGAATATTTAACTGCTTACATAGGTCATTATTACACAAATAAATGTAAGACGTACTTAGTTTATAAAATTAAAATTACACTTAATTGACTATTATCGTAATAGTTATTTAATTTATAGAAAGAAAAGTTAAAATATTATTCTATTTTGATATTTAGCAAGATGAATAATCTTTTTAAAATTAACCGATTATTAACAGAAATCGTAAAATTATTTATATGCATCACTATGACAAATATGGCGAGTTAATTTGTTCTTGTCATTTTTCTGTGATGGTGATGCTTGTTCGTTGCGTAGTTAAACTTACAATTATTAGTTCTTATTAAAATGGCTGACACAGGGCTTCGTATGAATTTCGCCGCACTCAAAAGAGCGGATCCATATGCAAGGGAAATAATTGACAGTGCAACGCATGTCGCACTCTATACATTTGAAGAAAACGAATGGGAAAAAACCAACATTGAAGGTGCTTTGTTTGTGTACAGTAGAAATGGAGAGCCGTATCACAGTTTAGTTATAATGAACAGATTAAATACTAATAACTTAATCGAGCCGGTATCGAAAGGTATTGAATTGCAATTGAAAGAACCTTTTTTATTATACAGAAACGCAAAATGTCGAATTTATGGTATATGGTTTTACGATAAAGATGAGTGTGTAAGAGTTGCGACGAAACTAAATTCATTAGTAAAAGATTCTATGAAAGGTCCGAATGATATTCCTCAAACACCAGTGTACAGCGCTCCAGCGAAATCTAGCGCTCCCGTTGACATATTCAGTATGTTAAGTAAGGCACAAGACGACTTCAATTCTAACAAAGGAATGGCGTCAAACAAAACTGATTTGACCCCATCGCGAGCCCCGGATATGGCATCACAAAGCGTTATGGACTTTTTCGCTAAAGCCGGCAGTGGCGCTGCAGCTCAAATGCCGGCAGTTTCCTCATTGCCTTCACCTGGTATATTTGGTCCACGACCGAGTGACGCGCGCGAGGCACCGTTGTTACTCCAGAGATTGATGAGTAATCCCGCTCATTCTGTGGAACATATTGAAAAGCAGCAAAGATCTGTTACACCTCAAGATGCACATTCTACTAATGGTAATATATCCATTGATCCAGTGATGTGTCAGAATAGTGCTTTCCAAATGAAATCAACTCCCATTGATAAGCAAAATCAACAGAGGATACCAAACTTGAAGAATGTGCATCAAATTGAAGGTGATATGAATGGCCCTAACCCTTTAGAAAACGAGTTAAACTTAATGCATATTTCTTCACCAAAACCATCATCCCCGCTGGCATCTTACCTGAGCCAGTCACAAGATATTGGTCATGCTGCTAATTCTTATAATGGTGGTAAATTGGAGGATTTAGGGTTAACTCCAATAATGAATTCATTCCCTAACCAGCCAAAACCAGCATTGATGCCACCAACAATGTTTACAGCAACCCCAGGTTGTGAAATTCAGTCTACTCCAGAGCCTTTGACTAGGAATCAACTTCTTCAAGCTTTCAATTATCTACTCAAACATGATGCTGACTTTGTAAATAAGCTTCATGAAGCATATGTGAAGTCTTTCTCAGAAAAAGCTTTCTCTGTTTCATAAAAAATATCTTCTGTTGACTATGCCACTGACATTGTCAGGATACATGTACAGCTCTAACTTAAATATGAAATCCTCCAAAATGTTGTGTAGATCCCATAGAGTCTTAGTAAATGGTTTGAACTGAATACTTTTGAATAAGTTTTAAACCTTTGATTGTGTCATGAAATCTGTACAGAGAATTAATATTAGCGACTCAATATTTGGACAAGTCACATAATTGATGATTGAAACTTATTTGTGATATTATCATTGGCTTTATAATGTTATTTTCATTTATTGCAGAAAATGCAGTGTTTTCAAATGCCTATGTAGTATGTATACTCTTTGCTTTGTTGTAAGTTGTAAAGTTTCCAAGGTGCTTTTTATTGTTACATCAGCATTGAGTATTGTATAATATTATTCACAAACATCTTCATTTAATAGGTTATTTGTTGATCTGTTTGATCAATTCAATTGAACCCTGCATTGGACTGCAGTATTTATTATTTGAAACAATTTATTGCCTACTTAGCTTAGAGATTTCATTGCAATATTTATGGTTAATTAACAATTGTGTGACATATTTCTAAAGATACAGTAAAGTATTTAAGGACTTATGCAATGATTTTTGAGAATTAAGGACATCTTTTTGACATTGGACATTGTATTTTTTATGAGGACTGCAAACAATTTGTTTTTATTTTTTATTTTCATGTTTCGACATTTCTGCAACATAGGTTATGTTATACCATGTGAGGAATAAAGGATTGTCTATTAAAATTCTTGTTCTTTACATTTTTAAAGATAGAATGGTATTCTATCATGCTGGCAACATTGTAATGGGAATACTTTCCTAAGTTTTTAGGTGTAAAATGTAAATCTTTGAATAAATTTAAACCTTGTTAAAATATGAATTGGAAATTGACTGAGCAAATTGTGCCCATTATTGTTACGAAAAGGAGCGTCTATAAAAATTTAATTTATTTTGTGGATAAATTGATAATACTTAAACTATTAAAAAAAAATAGGGAGAAAACCTCAATACAAAACCAATCATAAAACTTGTGTACTTGCCCATAATAGTTGAATTTATCTGTATAAAACATTTCTCCTTTCGTTTTTATCTATTTGTTTTTATAAACGCTCTTAATAAAATTAAATGTTAAAAGTTTTTGAAGACAAATCGAAACTGCAGTCTCAAATTAAATAGTTCTGAAGCATACCTGTATTTTATTCTCAGTGACCCTTTTTTGGTAAGTATGTAAAAAAAAATAAAAAAATCTTTTAAATCGATTTAATTATATTACAAATCACTTTGAACTTTCGAACAACCAGTTGAGATTTGGTTATTACAGTTGAACAAAATATTTAAAACATAGCTCTGAAATGCTAAACAGAGTTTTGATTGATGCTATTTCAATTAATCAAAATAACAGGTTGAATAAAAATCTGTAATTTAAATTCATGTTAAATTAACTATTTGTATAATTTTGATGCGATATTCATTGTATTGTTTTATTGATATTTTTATGCATTAGTTGTAATCATTGAAATGAGTGGTAAAAACCTCATACAAAATATGTTCATTTTGAAATCGTTAAAGTCTAATAAATGAAGCCTTACTCAAAATTTGATTAATTAAAATAGCAATTGATATCATAGATTTATACATAGATGTCTACATGTAGGTTGCAAATAATTTTTCAAAGTTCTACAACTTGCAAAACCTTTAAATAAAATTATTTCATATTCCGATTCAATAAAACATTAAAAAACAATTGAGTGTTTGTTTTTCGTCTCAACGCGAACGGGCAAATTAATCTCACTTTTCACCCTGTCATTAAGAATGAAATACTAAGATAGTAGGGGAAAAACTATTTACAAGAATTGTTTACAATTTTACATAAAGACTTCCACGATCTTGAATATTATTTGTAATATCCAAAATATTTATAAATCTTAGTATAATAGATCTACCAACATAAAGTAGACGCCCGTACCAATACCAGTGGTTTAAAATTAAATGAAGTGTTTGTGGTTAAGCTCGCTAGTGATGTTCTAAGACATGTTTTATTGTCTATGGCATGGACGTCTTCTATATCATTATAATAATAAGTCGCCAGTGATGCCTGGTGGTAGAAACAAGAGATGGAATTAAAATTAATTTGTTCAACAAAAAACACCATTTATTGGTTTTAGATGTAATGGATTTAGCCAATTTCAAATCCCATACAATTTTTTCGCAACACTAAGTCATAAGGGTGAAATTTTCACTCGTACAAGCTAATATTGTAAAAATATGCACATTCTTATTAGTGTACCTAAACCTTTTGGAAGATATATTTCATCTCCATGAAAACAACAACATCAATTCAATAATATATTTTACTAGGCTTATTGGATTTATACTATTTAAATATTTGGTTCAAACAAATGTTAAATTTAAAAATAAATTCAAACCTCTAAATATTGGATAATAATCATTGTAGAAATTCGACCAATTAAAAGGTAATCGCGTGAAAATCGTTAATTTACCTACACCATTATAGTGTGACCAACTGACCAATGACATTGCTTGCATTAGACCGTTAAAAAGTTATTTGGTACCTAATCTGTTGATAAAAAGAATGTCCAAAAGCTATTGAATTTTAACATCGCTATACATTAAAATATTTAAAAATATATTGAGAGGTTTGAATAAACTACTTATTGACAATATTACTTAGAAATCCCTGACAGTCCACTGGTGGTACACAAGTTTACGTGTATATAGATAATATAAAGGTAACACTCATTAAAACATCTATGTTTATCAACAACGCTTTTTAATTTATGCTCTGTGGTATGTACATTTTATAAAACGAATCTTATATTTTACATTACAGTGAGTTGTTGCATTAATTATTAATGGTTTAATTTTGGTAAGAATTTTTGACACAAATATTTTTACTATTCATTAATTTGAAGTGATAATATTACATTGTTGGGTTTTTTATCCCTTTGATAAAAATATAATGTCAATCAATTTATAATAATTGCAACTCGGAGACTTAAAATGGAAAACAGAATTGGAAAGTTAGTCGAATACTCCTCTTCACTCAAAATGTGCTTTAGTGAAACAAGTGTACTATTTCTAAGCATAGATGATACTGCATATTAATTCATTAATAATGTCCCTAGTTCTACAGTATCTTCAGTGACTAAGTATTATCAGTGCCGGTGTTTCAAATAAGTACTATACTACCAATGAATTGGTAGAAGTGATACGAATTAAGAATTTCACTTACACATTTAAAAAGCGCTGTTTTAAACGGAACTCAACTGATTCGGTTTATTTTGTACATAGTTTACTTAGTATACACCTATTGTCATTGTTGCGATACATTATGACGAAATGGGGATCGACTGATTGTTTTTTTAATGAATTATCCATGATTTAGGTCGCGTAATATTTTATCACGATGAAATATTAGCTAATAAATGATGAATTACTGCTACTTGTTACGAAAACAAACATTTATAATAAATGAGTATTTGAGGTTATTCCAGACGGTAAATCTAAAACGATACATTTATTTGTCTTTATTACAACAATAAATTTGTATAACTTAAAATAGGATAAAAAAACTTTTTTTTTTAAGAATCACAAAAAATTTTTACTCATAAAATTCGGTAACGACCGCAAGATTTCATCATATTGTATCGCTTAGCGATTCACAGCGCTACTGGAACTAATCATAGTAACCTAAACATCAATCTGACACATTTTCTTAAGAGCATTTTCATCAATCATTCATTTATGTATTGTCTTACATTCAGAATATTATAAAAAAAAAAATGATTTTTACACAGAAATTAATTACATAATCCACTTAACATAATTGTATGGGGAGGATTCTTATTATTATCAACATATATGTGAAAAATAATTACATGCAAAATAATAAATTAACTAAAAAAAGGATATTAACTATTGCAAGAATAACAATTTTTTTTTTAATCGAAACAGATTATATAAATCGTAATTTCACAATAAAAAAATACAAGCAATCTGTGATTACATAGACAATGACAAGAATCCCATACCATATGATTGTTTATGACTGACCATTCTGTCATCATTTAAATTGCAATGTCGAAGTCTATAGAATAATTATTTATTGTTATTGATATGTTGAATGTAGAAACATGTTTAAAACATAGCATTAAAACGATCTCCAACCGGTTAAATTTTATATGTCCGTACATCGCAATAAAAGTGATGACAAAAAATTTCTAAAAATAATATTAATGAGCGGCTAAACCACTTCTACGCCTTATTTAACCTGGACTGCTATAACTGAACTAAATTTTGTCATGAAAACTTTTCGAAATTTACCAGCCAAAACACTAGAAAATTTTAAAATACAAAATCAACAGTCCGACCTATTATATTCATAAATTACTTAGAAAAAAACCTATATTAGATCAGTTTGTCTCGTGTGACGTGGGGGAAGAGACAAATAACGCAAAAAAAAAACATTTTGTAGGGCGTTTTTCAAACTACCCACACCTACAAACGTAGGTAAATCATAGTCCTATTTATATTACATGCTAATCACTGTTTTAATTAAAACAAAACTTAAAAAAACCTTTATTCAACTATATTAAATCTATATGTATATTTGAATAGAAGCGCTGGGCCTAACAAGTGAAAAAAATAATAAATAGGTTCCGGAAGCGCTTTCACCTCCTAAATTTGTACAAAAAGCTGATTCACATCTGAAAAGAAAAAATGATGGTGTTAAAACGAAACTTACATATGCTTAAGGTATTTTAATTAAATAGCCTTTGAATTATAAATCTGAAGTTTAAGTTCAAGGAATTTTGTCATTTTTGACAATTTTTGAGTTATAGTGTGATATCTAGGTTATTTCTGGGGATTTTTATTTATCAAGATTCAATGAAAAACTTAAACCAGTGGTGCCTTTGTTGTTGCAAGTTAATATAGCGACTGCTATTAATAAACAACTCTTTAATACAGTCTGCACAATACTCTTATCTTTCCTAATGTTATTAATGCAATATGGACTTGTTTGTCTTTCTGTCACGTCGGAACGGAGAATTTTGGAATATTGGCTCGATTTTTGTGTTTGTCGACAGAGATTAGAGAGTGATAATAGGTTACTTATGGGGTGAAAGATTATTGGGGTAACTAATTTCCTTAAGAATTCTTTTCACAACGTGATCGCATAATCTGAGGCGGTAGTGTGTGATTGTGTCAGGTGTGTGTGAGATTCTAGTTTCTTGCCAGTAGTTTTGGTTTGATGTATATATATATATGTGTGTGTGTGTGTGTGTGTGTGTGTGTGTGTGTGTGTGTGTGTGTGTGTGTGCGCGTGCGTGCGTGCGTGTGTTACCTGGTGGGCGGTGCTACCACAGGCGGTGCAGGTGCAGGTTGCGCGAGAGCACGGAGCGCACGTCGTGCGTGAAGCGCAGCGCGTCGAGCACGGGCAGCAGGTTCAGCAGCGCCACGTCCAGCGGGTCCGAGAACCACGACTTTATCGGGATCGCGTTGTCTGCGGGCGGATATATTATATATGCACTATAAATCGGCATAAAAACATTTAAATACAGCTTTCGGCTTTCGGCATGCTAGTGCATGCGACGCATATACTAGCTTAATCAGGCCCTGAATAATAACTGTGATATGTCATCCAAAGGCAATATTTGTCAACACTAAGGTTAATACATACATTAAAGGATTTACGTTAACACAAATCAATTGATTCAATCAATTTATTTACAGAGATAACAAAGATAAAGTTCGGATGGTAAACCAGTCTAGCTACTAGTATAATCACCTGGAAAGTCCCGGTAGGCCCCGGGCGAGTTGTCCAGAATAAATACCCTGTTTAGGTCGTCGCATATCGACGATAGGTTCTTTGTGTAGGAGCCGTGCTCCGCGGTGCAGTGTTGCCTGAAATCGATTATTTTGTTTGTTTTTATTTATTCAATATTAAGGTTCTAAGTTGGCACTGTTGTAAGATCCTACTAATATTATAAATGCGAAAGTTTGTAAGGACGTGTGTGTGTTACTCTTTCACGCAAAAACTACTCAAACGATTGCAATGGGCACGTAGACAGCTGGACAACTGGAATAACATATAGGCAAATTTTTATTCGATACTCCTACGGGATACGGACTTATGCGGGTGAAACCGCGGGGCAACTAGTAGTCCATAAGAACAAAAATTCCATGAATTGTTGCAAAAATAAAAGTATTAATGTTTGAACTAGGGAAATAGCAGTAGGATAAGGATATATTATAGTTCACAATACCAAGACTATTTAGAATATTTTTAGCTGAAGAATTTACTTATAAAATAGAACATATTCACTTTATTTTTTTTATTTATCACACTTTATTGTCCAAACAAAAAACACTAAACAAAGTAATCAAATCCAAGAAATTTATGATGATCAGTGTACAAAAGGCGGCCTTATTACTGAAAAGCAATATCTACCAGGCAACTTTAAAGGAAAGGCCAAGTAAGACAATGGTTTTACGCAAAGGCGCAAACAAAATATACGTGACGTCATCGCAATGTATACTTCAGAGGTTGTCTTGTCTTTGTGGGAAGTGTCAAATGGGTGAAGTATCAATCGCTCTTTGGTTTTTTTACACGCTTTTTATTAGCTTCACCTGTATGTTTGTAAGTTTGTTTGTTTGTAACCGACTTCTTTGTGCGCGATTTTGACCCACTTTAAACGGCCAGATTTCGTTCAAACTTTGTAGATTTATTGAGGACCGATGACAATACACTAATTTGATAAAATTATTCCATTTTTCAATTTGCAAAATTTGATTTTTGTTAATTTATATAATTTTCATCTATAGTCGATAAGATAAGAAAATTAAATAAAAATTTTCTATAATTACACGCTTTTTATTTTTTCTTATATGCTTGCAGGGCTAACCAAGTTCAGTGAAATCGCTCCAGCAGCATTGACACGCTATGCCGCACCAAGGAAAATATGAATTAATTCTTAAGGCTTCGTACCCCAAGGGAAACGTAACCAATTACTAAGCTTTCGTTTTCTCCTCATTTTTCACCGGGCTTATGAACCGAGATAGTTAGACAGTTGAAAATTTCAGAGATTATGTATTTCGTTTGTCGCCTTGACAACAAATAATAAAAAAATCGAGGTACAGCAACGGTTGTCATATATTCGATGGGAGACCAATTTTTTTTACAGTTGCTCTTTAATTTATTTGCACGGAACCGTCGGTGTCGCGAGTCCGACTCGAACTTAGCCGACTTTTATATATACTAACTAATATTATAACGAAAAATATTTGTATTTTTGTATCTTTTTAACGTTTTCACGCAAATACCACTGGACCGATTTCATAAATTCTTTCACCGACCGAAATTCTTTCATAGACCACGGGCGTAGCCGAGGTATATAGCTAGCTGATATTAAAACAAAATAATAATAACAATCAGAATATATTATGGGACTTGGATTCAATAACTTATTCTTTAAATATGTAAATGTGTCCTTGATATCAAAAAGCTATTAAAACAGTAGACAAAAAAAAATGCTTAAAACTCTCATTACTATAGTTTACGTCATTGAGAGATAAAAAGAAATTATCAGTATATGCTTATCTATTTCCTTATTTAACAATTAGGTATGTTACGATCAAATTATCAATATTCAGCTGCAATCAAAATCAATGTAATCTATTGTAATAATTGCAACTGAAAGTGTTTATTATTCTAATTAACAGATTTATTACGAAATATCTGCTCATGATTTATTTGATACATTTATAATGTGAGAATTTTTTAAAGAATAGATAAAACTTGATCACGAGGCCTGTATTCGTACGCGCGTCATTTATCGAGTTTCTTTTACTCTTTCGGTTTCATGAAAAAATATCTCGCTTACAAAGCATTTGAATGCTACAAAACTAAAAATTACAATTATAGTGTTTTTATTATATCCCACAAAGGTTACTTCTCGGAAGTTTACTTGAATTCATAATATATCTGTTATTTTATTTTAACAGATTTAGTTATTACCTGTATTGCCATTAAATATGTTCAAAAATCACTTGAACTGTACTGCTTTAGACTAGAGTGGCCCTCGAATTGGCTGACAATTTTAGGTAATTTGTAATGGCTTTAATTTGATTTGGTTTATTAAAAAAAAGTAAAATCACTTTCTAAAATCAATAATTATGTATGTCATCCTTAGCCATTATATATATAAAATATACCTGTAAAACCGCCGTCGCAGAATCCCCCTCCCATTGTCTAGTTTATCGGCCACCGCTGCACCATATATCTCCATTGATGCTGTGAATACGACTAGCTCGTACCACTGTGACACCTGTAAAAAATTACATATACTACTCAAGTTTCTAGAGTGGCACCAAATAACAACAATTCCCAATCAACTTCAAAAAGAATCACGTTAATTGATGGAAAATCCTTGGAGTAAGTTTTTGAGAACCTTTCTCGTTTTGTGGGAATATTGATTTAATATAAGTCAATGCCATTGATTTGCTAAAATTTGCACATTATTCTTTAAAGCTATATAATGAAAAAACTTACTATATCCAAAAAGTAGTCCACATGTGGTCGTTTGTGAACAAAAAATCTGACTGGATGCTTATCTATAGTAACTTTGAGTACAAAATCAGGTGGGGTGCCAGGTTTCACCGTCGGCCGTAACATCGCATCGTGATGCGAGTGTATTAACGTCTCGTCCAAATCCAGTACCAACATTTTTCTTTTCACAAGACCTGGAATAATGTTTCAATGTAAATATAAATATAGTATAGTCCCATGCCCCCTAGTTGGTATAAGGCATATGATATACATCTGTTTCATTGATCTATTTTCTTTATGGACAAGTAGGTAATGAGCCTTCTCTGTCCTATCAGACTGAGATATTTTTTATTGTGTATGGCCACCGGGAATCAAACCCAGGACCTCTCGGTTCCATGTTCATGCTTAAATCACTGTACCGAGGAGGCGGTCAAATATAAATATAGAATTGTGTTTAATTTGTGTATGTTTATGAGACATTATGTTGTACTATGTTCTTTTTGTGTTTTATGTGTTAGCTTTATAATTGTTCTAACTAAAAATAACTTAAAAAATTACTCCTTTACTAGAACATTGCTCTTAAAGCACCTATAAGATGTATTTTCAACATCATTACAACATTTATAACTAAGAGAAGTCTAAAGTGACAGAGTAATATGTATTAATTCTTAGGGTAGTATGTGTGTACTTTTTACTTTCATAAATTATAGTAAATTTCAAAAGCCATGTGAGGAGTTACATTTGAACTGTATACTTATTATTTGGAGGTTTAAAAAAAAAGGTTAGTCTCTTATACATAAAAGTTTTATAATGTTCATATAAGTTTGTGTAAACCAGCATAACTAACACCTCTGTAACTAAAAAATACATAAAAACTGTCTGTGATAAGTTATCTTTTACATTAAATTAAGAAAAAAGGTGATCTTTAATACTTTATACTACATTATTGTCCTGTGTTTTCTCTTGGGTCTTAAGTATCATTGAATAAAATTTCATCTGAATCTCTGTTCTGTGGTTTAGGCATAAATGTATATAAAACAGTGATAAGGTACATTAAAATCCATGTTATTATATTGTGATAAGTGAAGTGTTCCTAAATGTTTTATATAAATGTGTATTTATTTTATGCTTAATTAAGTTAAAATGTTAAACTTCCAAAAGCCTACATATTAAATTAATTCAAGTATATAGACATCAAACGCATCATAATAACTAAACAGTAATGCATTTTTTTAATGATACAGAATACAGTACATAATTATATTAATTGGAGGATTCCTACACTTATCAAAGAACAATGAATAGGGAAAATTTGCAAGAATCACACAAAGGTGAATTGGATATAATGATGTGCATTAATCAATATGACACAGCAAAAATATGGGTTTCTACAAGCTTTAAGTGAGATACATACAATTTTTTTTTAAAGTATTAGGGAGATTATATACTTATCAGATAATTGCTTTTAATATAATTTATACATTTTTATCATAAAAATACCTATATTATTTTTTTTTATAAGGTAAGGGAGTACCTATTAAAATGTTTTTCTGTGAGCATTCTCTAAGCAACACAGTGTGTCCTCAAATCAAAGATAATATGCATCACTTACGCAAAATAACAAATAAATCTTATCTGAAGATAATATGCTTATCTGTATTTATCAATTAATCTTATAAGACCATAATATTTATTTTTGGAAAAAAAATTGCTATATGAAAACATGCAGCTGTTTACCATGTGTTTATCATTATTAAACTGCACCATGTAATTAAATTTGTAGCAAGAACCACTGTTTTGTTTAAAACTGTTGTTTACATGATAAGCATAGTCATAGACACATGATACATGGGTAATATGATTATTTACTTGCTACACGTAAATGCTGTTTAGAAATTTTATAATAATAAATTAATTAAACTATTAATTACTTACTCAGCCTGTGTCTAGATACTGGAGAAAGTGGGTATATCTCATATTTGACAGATTGATATTGAGCCAACTGAAAAATCAAACACCACGTGAGACACAATGCACATAAGAACCATTAAACGCACTATAACAGCCGCAAAAAGTTTATATTTACCGCTCGATACTGCTTTCTAAACATGTAACAAAAACAACTCCATACTTTAGAAGCGAGGAGCATGAACGCGCGAAGGCCCATTTGCAATTGTTTCAGCATTTGAAATGTTTACAAAATTATTACTACTATGTTTATATTTCTAGCATTTAACAACAAGGAAACAAACGAGATCATTGACAGAGTAATTCAAAACAAATTCTAGGAAACTCAGTGCCGAAAACATCTAACCCGCCATGACATAATCGACCCATTCACACCATTGACTAAATTTCATATTTCACTTTCCCTTCTTTTTTGTCTATGACGTACGGACTTTTATAGTGATGTCCCTGAATAATCAATCTTATATAATCGATTGATGAAAATTCGCGACAATGATTTTTCAGCTATTAAAATATAAGGCGTTTAATTTTAAATATAATTTGTCAACATTCAACAAAAAGCTTAAATACTCTGAGGTACGAGTATACATAATTTTTTCTGTCACTACAATGCTCGGCCATTTAATTTAACAGTCTATAGTAAACTGACGTTTGTAAATTGATTACGGAGTAACTAGTTTTTAATCTATGGTTTGATTCCTGATGCTGAATTTTTTATTGACGTTTCATTTTGGGGGCGGATTCATATTCTTCATCAATTCTTTGTAAAAATACAAGGATTGCCTAAAATGATAGTAACAATTTTCGCACTCTGATGTCTACGTTATAAGGAGCTGGTATTCCAAGTTAGTATCTCTACAAATTAAATACACATTCACCGTTTCCATTAATGGATTCCCTATTGACCAAATCTTGAGTTGATTTGCGATCGATTCAAAGGCTGTAATTTATTTTCCTTGCGATGACATGATGATCTATTATATTTTTTTTTCTTATAGCCTTCAAAATGATTGGGGGCTTGTTCGTGTACAATCATAAGGGCGAGGTGTTGATATCGAGGGTCTACAGAGATGATATAGGGCGGAATGCGGTGGATGCGTTCAGAGTGAACGTTATTCATGCTCGCCAGCAAGTTCGCTCGCCAGTTACAAATATCGCTCGTACTTCCTTCTTTCATATTAAAGTAAGTGCTACATTTTATATTTATCTAACATGTATCATTTTAGATATTATAACACACACATCACTTTTCTGCAGTCATTCTCTTAAATGGTATTTAATGATTTTACTTACAATCTTGGTATCTTCTCTCCTATATCGACACTAAAGTTGTCGACCTAGGGATCTTTATGAGGTTTTATAAAGAAATGTTGGTGAATGAAACATATGACTTATGCCATATTAGTTGTAATTGAAACTGGCAGTGTACACTACATAAAACTTAAATGAGATGAAAGTTCAACAAAGGTTCTCATACTTTTTCAGAGGGCAAACATATGGCTGGCAGCGGTTACAAAGCAAAATGTGAATGCCGCTATGGTGTTTGAGTTTCTGCTGAAGATCATTGATGTGATGCAGTCATACTTTGGCAAGATCTCCGAAGAGAACATTAAAAACAATTTTGTTCTTATCTATGAACTTCTTGATGGTATGAGTCATAATCATCATAATTTATAATCTTATATCAATAATAACTGAAGAAAGGGGGTAATCATTTTACCTTGATATTTTATTTGAAAGCTGCTTCCAGTGTGGTATCATTATAATTAGGTCTAGTTTACAAATTTTTATATTATATGTATATAAATGTATTATATGAATATATGTATATAAATGTAGGAACATACCTGTTAATGTTTTATAGTTGCAATATGAGTTACTAAAATAAGTTTCAGTCTATGAAATTATGGTTTGTTGCAGTATCATTTCTACATTTTTTCTTTTCCTATTAGCTATTGCACTTTTTTGGGATTAGTTTCCTCCATTATAGTGCTGATGTAGATAAAAAATAATTTGTAAAAACTTATTACAGAGATCCTTGACTTTGGATATCCACAAAACTCTGATACGGGTGTTTTGAAGACCTTCATCACTCAGCAAGGAATAAAATCTGCATCCAAAGAGGAGCAAGCTCAGATAACTTCACAGGTGACATTGAGTTTCTGTTATTATTATATTGTTTTACTTTAAAACTGGAGAATAACCTAGTAATTGAATGATTTTAGAATTTATAGTAATTAAATGATATTTTGATAGCAGATAATTATACTTACAATTTAAATCTTGTAACTTTTCATATATATATTGAAAAAAAATATTACTTTATGTTTGTTGAGACCTCCCCTCCACCCCCCTCATCCTAAAGTGAGATTCAACTCAACTCTCTTCTTCTCTTATATAAGTCACCAGTTATGTGAACCTTTCACATTACTGGTGAATTATACCCCCTAAGACCCTTCAGTTCTCCATGAAATTTGAAAATGTTTCAATAATGGTTTGGTTGCAGGTGACAGGTCAAATTGGATGGCGTCGTGAAGGCATCAAATACAGGCGCAATGAGCTCTTCCTTGATGTACTTGAATATGTCAACCTCTTGATGTCACCTCAAGGTTTGTTTTTTCTAGATTTTGCGTGTTATTTGTTTAATCATAATAATAGTCGTATGGAGATGAAAAACTATGGAAGTAAAACAAATATTTTTGTATTTAATGATTGTTGTGATAAGTTTTTTCTTTGACATAAAAATTATGAAATCAATTTGACTTAAATTTAGTGTACAGTTATTGGTAAATTAATAAAAAATGGAACTGAAGGCCCGGCCTAGATTGAAGACGAATTAATAAAACTATATATAGCCTATAGTCTATTATTACATGTTTTTTTCTACATTTCAAACAAATATATCTTTTATCTGATCTCTTAATATTACTCAAAGTATATATAGATAGTCAAGTACTATCAGCTCATGTGGCCGGTAAAATGGTGATGAAGTCTTACCTCTTAATATTACTCATTTAAAGTAATTATAAAAACATAATCATATGGCAAACAGGTCAAGTACTATCAGCTCATGTGGCTGGTAAAGTGGTGATGAAGTCTTACCTCTCCGGCATGCCAGAGTGCAAGTTTGGCATCAATGACAAGATTGTTATGGAGGCCAAGGGTAAAGGAAATGGTAAGTTATTTTAAATTGCTAAACATGCATTACTTACAAATTTACAATATTTGATTTTTGTCTTTTAATTAAATACCAGTAAAATAAATGAGAATACATTTAACTAGGTGTTGCATGTTGCAACTTGACCTGCATGGTCAAAAAAAAATTCATGGCACAAACTTTCATCTCCTATTTAATCCTCTTGAGGGTAAAATTTATCAAAATCCAATCTGAGTGAACATAGTCACCAAAAAACTATTTCTATGGCCTGTATCCATTTCCTCACCATTCCCAGTCATTCTTATATTCTGCTTGTCAATCTTTTCTTAATCGGCAACACTTTTGTGAAGGTAATATCTCTGCCAATGTTAAGGGGGCAGTAATAGTTGCATACCGTTATTCAATCCACCAGCTTGGTTGACCGCTATGGTATAAAAAAAATATATATACTGTTAGAAATAAAAAAGGCTGTGTTGAATATTAGTTAGATCGTAATAACAATGTACTGCAATTCTATTCAACATACTATTAACAAAATGAGGGTAGTACGGCCGAACGTTGAATAATCAACAGTCAAACGCCACGAACATGAACACCAAGGCACTGTACGAATGCACCACACCGATTTTTTATTATATCTAAACAAGTTTTGACAAGGCGACCTGTATCTTAAATGACAATTATGCACCCGACAGAATATTAAAACACGATTGACATCCGACAATACATATTATATTGTTAATACATTTCAGGTGGTATATCTGGCAACACGGACAGCGAGGGCGCCCGTTCCGGCAAGCCGGTGGTCGTCATAGATGACTGCCAGTTCCACCAGTGCGTGAAGCTCAGCAAGTTTGAGACGGAGCACTCCATCTCCTTCATACCGCCTGACGGAGAGTTTGAGCTCATGAGGTTAGGCATTTATTGGAATTTAATTTTTTTTTGTCATAATAAATAAATACATAACGCGCAACTGAGCCGGTAGTTTGCCTGGTGGTAAGCGATCACCATCGTCCATGAACAGAGCAGAGGTAGTGAGAATGCGCTTTTAAGGAGTAAGGAATGAGAAAAGGATTGATGACTGGAAAGGAATGGACTGGGAAGGGTGAGGAAAAGGCTTCCTAATATATAGCACTTGATTTTAGTATAAGTAATTGAGTTGTTGTGGGGTGTACCATGAAACCGAACGAGTAGAAGAAATTCGTGAGAAAAGAGTGACTGAGAGGCGTAGCTACGGTTTGGGAAAAAGCGTCTTTTTCGGGTTCGAATCCCGCCTCGTAATCAAATTTTTTCTATTTAAATTTTTTCAATAGTATTTCTTGCACGATGTGAATCTATTATACTAAATTACATTCAAAGGCGATTGAGTTTTTTGATAAAACTAATTATTTATGTACAGATATCGCACAACCAAAGACATATCGCTACCGTTCCGCGTGATTCCGCTGGTGCGCGAGGTGGGTCGCACCAAAATGGAGGTGAAAGTGGTCCTCAAGTCCAACTTCAAGCCGTCCCTCCTCGGCCAGAAGATCGAAGTGAAGATACCCACTCCGCTGAACACTAGTGGCGTGCAGCTGATATGCTTGAAGGGCAAGGCCAAGTATAAGGCCTCGGAGAATGCTATTGTGTGGAAGTGAGTGCGTCATACCCTACTAATGTTGTTAACGCGAATGTGTGCAAGGATGTATGGATGTTTTTTACTCTATAACGTGAATACAGCTTATCATATCTGTATGAAATTTAATACCGAGTTTCAGATTATAGACTGGATTAGCATTTGACATGATTCTTTTTGCGTTTTGTTGTGATATGGTTCAGAGATACGTTGGTGACCTATTTTTGTGGAAAAGTCTTTTTTTGTCATCATGTACTTAAAGATTTATATTTGAATTTTATTTAAAGATACGGTGTACAATTTTTTAACGAAAAGCCACATTTTCTACTAACCTATATTGGAGTAGTTTAAAATTTTATTATTATATTATAAACATGCCAAAATAGATTTAAAGAATATTATGTATTCATAACTAATGAAAGAACGGAATCGAAAATGCGAATCACATGTAAAAAAAAACACATTAATTACACACTATCAAATGTAAAAATGAAAGCACTGAAATTATGTGTAATAAAATTCCAGGATCAAACGCATGGCTGGCATGAAGGAGACACAGCTGTCAGCGGAGATTGAGCTGCTGGAGACGGACACCAAGAAGAAATGGACCAGACCGCCCATCTCCATGGGCTTTGAGGTGCCCTTCGCACCTTCCGGCTTTAAGGTTTGATTCATCACCTAATAATAATTTTTTGTTTATTATTATTATTTACAACTAATCTAATATAACTATGTATAAAGGAACCATATTACTAATGTACGTGCAAAACAAGGCCAGCATAGTTTATTAGGCGGCCTTATCATTTAATAGTGATATCTTCCAAAGCAACTGGGGCAAAAGCTAACTAGCTTAATAATATTAAATAGATTCATCATCGTCATTAGCCCATATAATATATATTATATAG
The DNA here is from genome assembly GCF_012273895.1 of Zerene cesonia. NCBI lineage: Eukaryota > Metazoa > Arthropoda > Insecta > Lepidoptera > Pieridae > Zerene > Zerene cesonia. The sequence continues at coordinate 1,805,190 of NC_052113.1, read as the reverse complement.
CAAAATGTCACACGTCATAAACTTTTGATTCTTGGACGTGCAAGTTTCCTCGCGGTGTTTTTCTGCAAGATGTACGATGAAAAAAGAATTTGCCTTTAGGATTTTGAAAAAAAAAAATCGAAAAATACAGATACTACCTATAAATAGCTATAGGCTAAATCTTGAGCTATTTATAGCTTGTTGAACGTCAGGTATTTCTTGCAGGTCCGCTACCTGAAGGTGTACGAGTCGAAGCTGAACTACTCCGACCACGACGTGATCAAATGGGTGCGCTACATCGGGCGCTCCGGCCTCTACGAGACCAGATGCTAATAAATACAGTTGTTTATTCATTTTTTTTTAGATTACAAATGAAATCGATTCCCTAGATCAAGTGGACAGGCCTCTCCGAGACCAGATGCTGGTTTGAATTCAATGTTGAGTCTGTTTAAGATTGAAATATAAAATCGTATTTTAAATGGTAGACTTTGTTTTCTGCACGTGATGTTCGTTTGAATTGATGTACGTTGGAATAATTAAATTTGTGAAGGCAATTTTTTGTTAATTGCGTATTAAATTTGAAAGAACAGTTTCATATATGGATTAGGAACAATGTATGTTTCAGATGTTGTCGTTTTCATCCTGTCGTTATTTTAACTATCCACACAAAAGGCGAGGCGTTTTTTTGTACATAAAATAAATCGGATCCAATCGACGAGTTTAATTTTCAGTAGAATGTGTGCCGGATACACCGTTTTAATATATTTATGCGTTAAATCAATTAATTGAAATCATACATTTGTATACACAATGTCGAGAATCTCAATATTCAGGTGTTTTTAAATGAAATTTAATGAAAAATTATTTCGGATTGTTTATTTGTAGGTGAGAATGAAGCTTCAAATATATTTATGTATCCAATAGTATATATAATTTCGTAAATACGAAATTTCCAGTTGATTTTAAGTTTTTTTAGCTAAGTTTTATTTTAACAATGTCATTCCTTTAGATGTTTTAACAAGGGTTTGTATCCTGATCGTTTTTCTCGATTCCATATTCAATCTGTATTTTTTTTATGAATGGACAAGTATATTTGTCTATTTGTCACGCTGTAACGGTTCGGTTTTAATTGTGAGCGATAAACAAATATTAGATTTGATATAGAAATCGAGTAATTTTCTCGTTATAATAGTGGAATTAATTAAACGAAATTAGTAGATGCATTACAAATAAAACCCTTATAATATTATGATATCATATAGATTAATAATATATCATATAGTATTAATAATATATTAATAGAGTATTGCGAAATTATTGAAATCTAAACGACAGTTAAATAAAATACGTTTTCTTTTAAACTGAAATATTTAGTGACAACAATGATTTTACACTAATGACGTCTTTCGTTATTGAGTGTTGCCATTTTATAATTAAAACATAATGAGATCATCAACAACGTTGTTTATTATATTAATAAGAAGTATTTTAATAAATTAAATAAATCTGAATCACGTGATTATTATGATATAATCGTCGAAGTTGTAATTATTAACATAAATTAAAAATTTTGAGGTTTAAATAAATACATGTTTCTCAAGGTTTAACCAGGTTTATTCCACAAACAAAGATTTAGAATTATTTGCAAAGATAACTGTCGCTTAGGAAATAGTATTTAAGTGGTTGAATTGTTTCGTAATAGCTGTTCGAGATTGTATCGACGTTCGCATGCTGTTAGGTCAAGCTTAATATTATGAAATATGTACAATAAATATTTAAAGTATGACATGTGTTTTAATTATTCTACCCATTTTTTTTCTTTTAGGTAGTTTTTTTTTAAAAAAAAAGGGGGAAAAATTATCTGAAAGGGCCTCCCCCTATGTACTAGAGATATCGACTAAGATTACAAAAAAAAAAATCGTTCGAATTGAGAAACTCCTTCCTTTTTGAGACATCGTTTTTTTTATGTCATTGTCGGCACTGGAGCTGGTGGGTCGCCTGATGGTAGATGCATACATTTGTATAGGCGTAAGGTCTGCAATCGATATAATAAAAAAATACGCCTCTACAAATGGACTGCCGACTTCAAATTGGAAAAGGATTAAGAAACGATTGACGAAAGGAATAAAGGAAAGGACTGGGAAGGGTAAGGAAAAGGATATGGGTCTCTGGCTCCCCCACTCACCGAACGAAACGCAGCATCGGTTGTAAATGTATGAAAATTTGAGTCAAACATTGAATCGTAATACTTACAGTAACACGAACTTAGTAAAATTTCTACGAAGTGGAAGACGAGCACGCATCAGCACGAATTGGGCCATCGGCCATCGGGGAAGTATAGCCACTACAGAAAACCGGCGTGAAATAGTACTATGCTACTGTGTTTTATACGGTGTATGGGGGAGCCCGCTTCCTTTTGCTCGACCTTCCCAGTCCATTCCTTTTTTCCACTCGTCAATGTTTTCATATCCTTTTCCCCTTAAAAATGGGCAGCGCACTACCTCTGCGAATGTTCGTGGGCGGTGGTGATTGCGTACCTGATGGTGGGAAACTGTGCTGGTGGTTCGTCTTATGGTAATCACTGCCCATGAACATTTACAGGGGTATGACCGCTGCAAATCCGTTGCCTGCTTTTAACACACAGAAATGAAGGAATGGATTGGGAAGGGTGAGAGAAAGGGTAGAACTGAACGAAACACACTGTTTTTGTACATTATAGTCCGGAATAACATATAGGCCTACATTCAATTCAGGTACCTCACGACTCCAACTCTACTATCTTGAAGCTATATCCTACTATTCTCACAATACTTGTGTAGCTAGAAATATTTTTTAAACAGCTAAATTAGTCAACATACCAAGAACAATTAAGGTATCGTGTATCAAGCCGCTGGAGCCCAACTTGTACAAAACAAAGCCTTCACTCGCACCCTAAATAATTAATCTAGCGGTCGCTTTGATCTTAAGATCTGTGCACATCTAATATTTACTTCATGCGTAGTTCAATTCGAAACTCAAGTTCTAAATTGTAATATTCATTTTATTGAATGAGACAATGTGATACTTTAATTGCTTTTGCTAAATTATTATGATATTTTACATTATGCACATCGTAGAATGTAGTTTTCGCTTTTAAAAAACAGTTATAAATATTATGGTGAAATAATTAATTTTGTGTGACTAAAATTATTACACTAAATGTGTTCATCAAAATTAATCATTTTAAATGTCAGTCATTCGCTGCAAGTTATAACAATAAATTAATTATAAATTAATTAATTACGGATATTTGCGGGCATGGTTTTGGACCGACGGCTATCTATTTATATCTATTTATTAGGGCATGTCTGAGAATCGTCCATCATCGATTTACCCCTAAATGATAAGAGTATGGCAGAACGGCGTTTGCCGGGTCAGCTAGTAATAAGTAAAAAAGTAAGGCGGTATCTGTATATTTGCGCAGTGGAAGGTACATTATTTTTTATTTTATTCACATAAAATATAAAAAAAGAACTCGCTTTCACTACGAACTTTTTTATACCAAGGACACATATACCGAAAATAACGGAAACCAAATTTTAGCATAAAAAATATTTTCTATAAAAAAGAATATTAGGAACCACGCCTTAGCGGCTTCACTGTCCCAGAGGCGGAAAGTCTTGATTCTAGTTACTTTGTAAACACATAAATTCACTCGACTATCTCTAAAATAATTATTACGCGTACTCCAAGGAATTTAATTTTTAAGTTAATTCTCGTTTAGGAAAATTCGCATTCTTTGATAAAAGTTGAAGTTTAATAACGATTAAGTAAAATTCATCGTGAAGTACCATCTCCCAAGTGCCGTGTTTTTTCAGACCAGATTTTTTATATCCAAGTGAGTTAATTTCTTTATTTTTAAAATATGGTTAACTTATGTTGTTTCCTTTGGGACTAAATAAACCTTATTTTTATAGATCGTGTAATTAATTTATATTTCACTTAAAAGTCGTCTTTCAAAATGGCCGGTTATTAAATAGTAATTTTTCAGGTAAAAGTAAAATTTAAGATGTCATTTTAAATGTGAGTGAATGTGATTCGTACAGGACGAAAATATTATAAGTTTTGTATTTCAGATATAGATACTATTCTTGATATTAAAAGAAAATTCAAGATCCTGATTCAAATATAATTCACGTCCAAAAGAAGAAGTCGTAGCTGAAAAACAATTTCTGAGAAATACGTCTTGTTAACACTAGAAAGATGATATTTCACGTCATTACTAGACGTAATTAGCTAAGGCACTTGAGATGTTTTGACGAGAGCAACTAATCCGCGATAAATTGCTTTGTTTACTTAACGCCTAAAGATAATTTGAGTAGTGTAAATAAGTTAGAAAATTTGTTAATTGAGACGCATAAACGAATATTTTGTACGAAGTTTCTGACGCAAGTGCGTTTTGAGGTTGTCGTAATTTGTAATGTCGCGAAAAGTTTAGCTGTTAAATGACGTCGTTTTGGCTTGTATTTTTTATGCTTATGTATTTTTTTGAACCGACTTCAAAAAAGAGGTTTTCACCGGGTAAATCGATTATGATGATTCTTTTTATTTGAAAGCTGGTGCCTTTCATGTGATCCCATTTAAAGTCAACCATTTCAATAAAAATAATTATCGCTTTGTATACTCGTATTTATTATTTTAAGATTAAAACAAAATACAATTTTTTTAAAAGTGAATATCAAGTCTTTTCCCTTGAAAGTAGGTGAAAACCCGCGATAAGCGAAAGCTCTTAGCACATATTAGATACATAACTAAGGAAAATAAAAAAGAAACCCAACAAAAGAAAGCACCGATTGGTACAGCTTACAGAATACCTATGAGCTCATATATAAGCTTATATGGAAACCATTTCAATTTTCGCCAACCACATGTAGGCTTTTAATTTATTCGAAATAAAGTTATACAAAAACTTCAATATTTGTAAAACCATTTTAATCCGCTCGCAGCTAATCCAATTTTTAATCTTATAACCTAATACTTCAGGCAGATTGAAACCGCAGGCTATTTCAATTTGGAGCAATGAGAAAAATTATATTTGGTGAATGGCTTAGCCCAAAAACAAACCCAACTCTGAATTTTGCTGGATGTAGCTTTTTGTGGATAGAATAAACTTGAAAAACGCGCTCTTTTTACAAAAAATAGTCTGCACAGAATTGTATTGGTTCTGTATGTAATACATTTAAAGTTAAAAACGGACTAGTGACTGGGTAGGTATCTACGTCGTAAACGCTTTGTATGTTGCAATATATATTTTTGTATGTAATTTCATTTCTCAATAACAATTTGTTGAAGTGAAAGAATCCCTTTAGTAAAAGGAAATCTTACATGAGATGCTCACCACAGCTGTGGGTCAATCGGAATCCTACCGACTAAAATCCTACCGTGTATAGATTGGGACTGCAGGAACATTGTCCTAATTTACCTCGTGTCCCATCCAGCAGTTGCGCGTTTTCAGGCCTCTTACTAGTTTCCCCCACGAGGCGGCAAAAGCTGAAAAGTCAAAGAACCCTAAATTAGATTTGAGAAACTTCATTGTTAGGTACCGAAAGTAAGAAATAACTAACTCGAAATATGGCACAATGTTATTTGCTTTTTTACATCTGCCTTATTAATTTAAGGTAATGGTCAAATCTACGGAAAAAATAGATGGACTTGATTAACTCAGTATATTTACCATTTTAATTCTGTGCCTTTACATAGCACACATAGTAAATGACCATTAAATAGATTTCATGATAGAGACGATGATGTAAAATCTATACAAGTATTTATTAGTTGGTAAAATTCTTTGCAATTCAGAGACAGGTTATTAAATAAGGCATAGGGCACAGATTGACGACAGGAATAAATTAATGGATTTAATATTATGGTTATATAAAGAGTAGCATATGTGCTAGCTAACTTTTAGAATCTATACTAATCTATCTATCTGCTAAATGTCATCGATATTCGATCAGTAGAGTTGCTTGAAAGCGTGACTAATATAATTTCATCAGTAATTTCAAAATCATTTATTCAGTAACATATGCTTTATATAAAAATAACCTTTATAAATAGTCTCCCAATTAATAAAGTAGGTACGAAAAGTGACAACAATTTCAAGTGATATTTACAAAATGTAATAAAACTAATCGTACAAGATATCGTGACGATAGTTATCGAAGTTTGTTTAGAAGACGCCACTTAGTGTCTAGAACCTTCCAACTTAGGAATAGAAATGTTGCTAATTTCTCAACTTGTCGCGCTCGCTCTAATTTATCGGTGAAATTGCGTCGGTTTTAATAACTTCGCGAATGTTACGTTTTGTTAAAATTCGTATACATATTTATAAAGCGTCGTTTGCCTGCTGAATACTTTCATAGAATATATAATGGCTGCTCATTTCAAGATACCTGTGTGGTCTATTTATTTATTAAAAGCACTATCGCGTTGTTCTTTTCTTAATTAAACACAACAATTTAGTATATATTGGCTGTTGCCCGCAGCTTCGTCCGCGTGGTCAAAATGAATTTTCGTTGAATATTTTCATCCCCATTTTCAAAATCCATTCTTAGCAAATGTTTACGTCATAACATCTATCTGCATGCCAAATTTCAGCCCGATCCGTCCAGTGGTTTGGGCTGCGCGTTGATGGACCACTGTCAGTCAGTTAGAGTGTATATATATATATATATATATATGTGTTAAATATGTTGAGGAGTAAATTTGACATAATTTAATTTGTTTAAATCAATTAAATTTAAGCACCAATGCTTTTCTACGAAGGAACGTTGGCGAAAATTTAAATATAACGAATTATACGCGCACAAGTTAACTAAAATGCAATACGTATACGCAAAAGGTTTATAGAAATTCGTGAAAACTACAAAACAGTACACATAATTGGGTCAACCGCTACGTTAAGGTCAACATGAAAAAATTGAACGTCTAACACGGCACTCAAATTGGTACAACAAACTTTTCGCAAAGCCCAAATGAAACGTGTGGAGCGTATGAATTTGCGCTTTATACTATACGAATACGGATTAATTCGGTTTGTACGTTTTTCTATACTTTGTAGGTGGTATACAGTGTTTCACACGTGCCGTGCTAAGTTCGGGACTTGATTGTGAGCTTTGATGGAACTTAGAAGCATATTCGTTTTATTAAAATACTCGGTGCGCTCGGAGTAAAAAACTAGATAATACATTTTTTATCTAAAGTTTTTTTTCCTACCGGATTTATTGAACAACATTTTTCTATAACATGGATGCATGGTTATTGAAATCCTTGCGAGATCATGAGGAACATGTTTTCAATAAAATTGTTTTAAATAAGGTAAAGCTACAACATTTCTTATGTCCTATCCTACAATTAAATATCAATTATTAACGCCAGAAGTAAAGTTTAATAGAATACATTATAATAAATAACAATAAAAGTAACACGTACAAATCAAAGAAACGTGGAACCCTAAAAAAATGCAATCCAACATTTCATAATGTTGCAATCTCAAAAATAATAGGATCTGTTTTAATCTTGTGGTCCCAATGCATCGCGGAGAGTTTCCGCTAGTGTTGGGCCGGTGCCAACAATTTATCGATAGATACCATTATATAAGGAGAAATCAATTAACAGGCGATTTGACTCCGTATAATGGTTCACTTCTCACATTCAGTCCTTGCTCTATTTGGCCGTGTTTTGTTGTATGATAATTAATATTCTTCGTTGAAAATAAACTGGTTAAATATTGTTATTATTTCGCTTTTATTTGTGATAAAAGACAGAGGAAATATTAACATCAATATTTCATTTGTAAGAGGTTTTGATGATTCATTTGCAAAGTAATTTTTTTAGTTTTATATGTAACTACTTATGAAAGAACATAAATATGATATAATTAAAACATATTTTCTCTTTAAATATATTTTTGCCGCAAAGGGTTTTTCCTTTAATATAAATTACTTATTATATTTGTCTCGTATTTTTAAGGGAGAGACGCCCTACCCATGTTACTTTCCTTTCCGTTTTTTTGGTATTAACATTAATATATATGAGGAGAAAAAATATACAAATAATTACACTGTTACAAAAAACGTACTTTTTTATTTATTATCCTTATCTTTTTTATATATTGATCTTGTGTACAGCACAAATGATATCTATAGACTTACCCTAATACTATAATATCGATACTATATTACATGCGGTTCCAACACTGTCCCTTAATCGGCATCGATGATGGAACACCTGTTAAGAAATTTCCCGATTTCCTATCCTGTTATTTGCACTCCTTACTCCGCGTGTCGTCGGCAGATTTCAACCCATTTTCCCTTATAAATGGACGATTGAAGTTTTTCAGAAATGAAAGCGTGCATCGAAAATCGATAGGTAAATTGCTTATACGGCATAAACGAGTATGACGATTTAATGAAAGCTTTTTTCATATTCTTGTGCGAATTCAGAAAGGAGCTATTATAAACGAATGCTAAATTGTAGATCTGCAAGTGCGTAAGATATTTTGATTTGGTCGTGTTGGATAGATAGGTTTTTTTCCATTTATATAATACTTTTAACTTTATATAATATCTATAAGACTAGTGATTTGTTAAAAAGAAAAAAAAGGTATATGATATTTTCCCTTCCAGTCGAGTGAGAGAATATATTGTTTAAAATAACTGCCTATTCCTAGTTTGCATATATGAATAAAATATTGAATTATATTACAATAAAAATAATCACACCAAGTTATGCACAAAATTCATGGCAATCAATAAATAATCAATAGACCACAGTCGGTAATTTTTGAAGACAAAAATATATATTGTATCGAAACCAAACTAACCAAAGGAAGAGAATAGTACCAAAATACAGTATGTTTAGGATTTAATAGAAAGAGTTTACAGGATATCACACAAACTTTGAGGTTATGTGAAAAACGGTCAAATACATATTGAATAATTGTTGATCTATTAATTACACACAGCTTTATCATTCCAAAATTTCCGTAAGGTTTGTAGTTTTTCCGGAAATCGAGAAAAACCGTTTTTTTCCCTTAAAAGCTCACTTCCACATCCCGATCTCGCAACGTCCATAAATTATTTTCACTTTTATTTGTGTTATATTCTTTTCAAATTGGATTCATTCTTGTTTCTTCTATATTTTTTTACAATTTTAAACGACTTCAGCACCAGTCCATGAGAGCAAATATAATATTGAGACTTCGTTATTGACAACATGCAGAATTTATTTACCATATTAACTAGATATCTTAAGATCTACCATATATTAAAAATACACACTCGCAAATAAAATGTTTCATGTATTTATTTGTATTTTACTGTGAATTTATCTAAGAATGTTACAATTCCACGCTGTAAATCAAACAAAACAATATAACCGGAAAACGGAATCTAACTTCGGAGTGAAAACAAATTGGATAGAATTGGAATACAAAAATCAGAGTGGTGGCGTTCAAATAAAACTTTCACGTGAATCAGGAGTGCCTCCATTTGGGCGGGACGCTGGTGCCCTGTCAAACCAACTGGTGATCGTGTTAAGTAAACATACACGTTGAATGAATTAATGAATATATTTTATTGAGGAGGTTAGGATATATAGGCAATAAGGCTGTATTGTGCACGATTTTAGGGTTACTAAAGATAAACGAGAAAGTTGTATAAAAGACTAAGAGCTGATCATAGCTCTCGAGCTAGGATCATGAGTTATATTATGAGAGACTGATAGTTAGACCGAGCGAGCTGGTGGTTCGGCTCTTGGTAAGTTATCACTATGAATAATTCCAAAAGCAGGACCTCTGCATACGCATAGCCCGCTCTTAGAGAACTGGACAGGACAGGATAAGGAAAAAGAAAGAAAGGAACTGTCCTCTAATCATCACATGAATATAGTAACATACGTATGCTACTATTCACGCTACCTCCGCACCGCAGCTTGGCTTATCTGTCAGTTCAAATGGCAAATAAAGTATGAAAATACATCAAAAAGTGTTAAAAACATCAGGGTTATTATTATCAATTATTGCATTAGGTAAGAGTTGATATTGAAGTATATTTAGTATGATAAAAATTTAAAATCTAGTAATTGATATCGTCCGATAATTTCAGAGTATTAATAGATTTTAGTGTAGTTTTTGTGATATAATGGGTTATTAATATTATCAAATTATCGTGTATAAATTTGCTGGTAATATATTAATAGCTTTATCGAGTAACACAACCTATTGAGTGATCGATTCAATATGTGTTAAAATATAAAATAAGTAGACATATTTTTTTGAAGTTGACCACGCTTAAGCACCTCTATTGGAGTTAAATATCTAGCATGTGAATCCTTCTATGTTTAGTTCGATAAGTGAAGGAATTGGAGGTGTATATATCCTTTTCCTTCCTTTAGTCTTGTCGTTTATTACTTCCATTAATTATCTCATTTTACCTTACCCACTAAAAATATAAGGTCGCTGCAAATGTTCATGGGCAGTGCTGTTGGCTTACCATCAGGCGACCCACCAGCTCCTTTGCCAAATGTTATATGAAAAAGTCTTGTTAACTTATTAATATAAAATACAAAAATTTACATTGTTTTCATTCTAGTTTGTGTATACACTTTTTCTTTATAACCTTGGCGGGGATCACATACTTTAAAGTCGAATTTCTGAGTTATTATATGTACTTTTAAGTAATTTAAAAGTATATAAAGCACCTTTGATGTTTTAAATACTGATTGACAGGGTAATCCTCGTTTAATTTCTGCTATAACTGTAAGTTTAAAATAATTAACAATTTATAAGAAACGGTTCTACATTACAGTCTTAAATATAAGTTTTAATTATTCAGGTGTGTAGCCATCAGTACCTTATAAATATTAGATGTATCTAAAATCTTCGATTATAAAATTGAGTAGTTCCACAAATAACATAAAACGATACAAGTATACAAAGGTACTATAGTAAGGTACTATCAAGGTACTACTGTGCCTTAGTATAAATTATATCTACAATACGACATAATAATACGATTGTGAAATTAGATTCATTATTTACGTATAAGCCATTTACGTGATCAATTGCAAGCGCATTTAATGATATAAGTTTGGATATACTTTGTAGTATTATGAACAAAAAAGAAGGGTCTGGGTTAATAGGTCTTGGTCTCGAAAAATTGGTGTTGTTACCTTTTGTCCAGTATCTTTAAAAATAAGCATTAATAGTTGGATTCTTTCAATAATTTTTTATCCCCTTTTATGGTAAAGATAAAAAATACCAGTTTTGAATTTACAAAATCATTTCTCAAATTTACAGTTTTATAAAGAATCTTAACTATTCAATAAACTTTGTCCGTTTCGTTTCGAATTGAAGGACTCAGATTTTCTTTTAATGGACCCCGCCTATTTATCTTTTAATGGTTTGAATTTCGTGATGAATATAAACATCTTGTAATATTTACGATACTTTTTACGTCCCGTGTGGGCTGTAGACATGTGTCCTATACCTAGTATTGAGAATAATCCTATGAATGTTACCTATTACACACGTAAGTTTTGTTCTTTGATGTCAACCTTCTACTTCGTCTTCAAACGCATGAATTTGAATCGTATATAACATTTTATAAATATTCGTACGCTGTGTCAAGCTGCTTGTGATAATTGTGTGCTACGTGGAACAGTGTCAGAGCTATATTTTCGTACAAATGTGGATCGCTCCATTTAAGCCGTCTCCGCACAAGGTCATACCGGAGTTTGCTTCCAAGTTTTGGCGAGTTTGTAGCCCAAGCGTCAAATGAAATGTCTTGGCGACAGGATTTCGAGCCACAGGTGCGAAACACAATACGTTTTACCAATTACAAAGAGGCGCCTCGCTGTCTACCCCCGTTTGGGACAAAAGCTGTTTGTTTTTGAAGTCCCATACCGGCCCACTGACCGAGTGTGGAATCGACCGGCGCATGCGTGAAAAAGGGACCACTTTAGGGAGGTGCGAAGCGATTGGAATCGAGTCAAGTGATGCGCTGGATATTGTTATGGGTTTTTTTATTTTATTAATAATTCAAAGATATACCAAGTTGGGATGGGGTAGTAATTGCTTGGAGAAATTAACGTTTCTTTAAATATAGATAGCCAAAGATTTAGTGGATTGTATATTTATTATAGAGGAAACATAAGAGCATATTAATATTAATATATATACTAAACAATTTAACATACATACAAATTGGTTAAAATTTCTTTGAAACTTAAGGATGGATATTTAATATTAACCTAGTAAGCAATAAATTTATAAATATGTGGTAATTTGTTACAATTTTAAACACGTTTATTGTTTTGCAAACATTATCTGTACATTTAACTTGTTCAATGTAAAGATAAGATAAAACTGAAATCAGAGTTACATCCGTCCCAATTAACCAATTCTATATGGACTTGATGTGTTCTCGATTATATTCGCTTCCTGAAATTCGGAACTGCAAGTAAATAATCGATAAAACTTGTTCAGTCACGGGCCTCACTACACAGCTCAGTCGTGCTACGCGCCGCGCCCTGAACGCGCGTCTTACCCCAAACAAACCTACATCGTACAAAACCGATAATAACTAATGCGATTTGTTTACCATTCATCATCACGTGCTCATAAATAAAATGACGGACAGTGGCTAAACAATAAAGAACAGTCGGCTCAACGAGAAACACTAACGGTACGTAGCCCACACACCATCCACAATTTGCAATTGCATGCGAAAATTTCAGAATTTCCACGTGTCCTGCCTGTTGTGATGCGATTATAAATCGATTTTATTTGCTAAGTCAATTATCATCGATACAATATTTATGTTTGTGAGAGTACGGATGAATTAGAAGGGAAAAAGCGCCGTCTATCTGTCTCATTCTTCGATAAAGTATCGTTTAAGTCAAATGAGAGACTATTTTTAGCGAATGGAGGAAATAAATTAATTCAGATAATTCAATCTTTGTTCAAAAATAAAGAGGTTTATATAAATATTATAATAAATGTAATGAGATTGTTAAAGGCTAATCTTATTGCAACATGGTCATGTGTCTAACATTTCTACGCCTAGGTTATATTTTTTCTTGTTTATTAGATACATTAAAAATTATCTTTATATGAGCAAAAAGTTTTTTTATCTTACCATTGAATCGTTTAGGTTGCGTTTGCTTAGTATAATTGTTTACTCTGCTTAACACTAAAAATATAATATGCAGATAACATATCTGCGGAAAAATTCACGTGTGGCTTAGAAGATATTAGATCCGCAATTATGAATTAGACATTGAGTTTTATCAAAAATTAAACCTTTCATATTAGTAGTGAGATGAAAGGTATAATGACATATATATTAATTTTGGTTTGAACTTGCATTGGTTACGATAAAATTCTAACTTTGCAATAGAATTGTTTTGTAATCAATAAAATATAAAATTAACGATATGGGTACTCTATTTTATTAACACGTTGTTTATGATAGTCTAAATTAATGTACATTTAAAAATATATATTTAAAGAAAAAGCACATTATGTTTTCTATTTCATTTTATTGTTTATTTACGAAATTCATGAAACTAATATAAAAATAAAGAAAATTTCAATAATGATTTTCATTTATTCCGGGTCACGACGTATAGCTTATCAATGGTTTTCCGATAAAATAATCATTTTGTGAAAATCAAGTCAGTAGATAACAAGTTTGTGTTGTGCATACCTACGTTAAGATAATTTGAATTCAAATATAAATAAACGTCGATAATACTAATTATTGAATATTCTCAGAAAATAGTAAACACTACACACTAATTCGAAGATCTTAATTGGAGAGCAATATATATAAAAGATGGCAGTCATTTGGAGTTTTAGAAATACATCAATTGTTATAACCTTTATTATTGATTTTGGAAAACCAAAAAAATCTGAACTTTTCATTTAATATTAACAATATTTGAGATTATTGCTTGAAATCTTAAAATCACTTTTAACCAGTCTCGAATAAAAGTAGTTTAATCCAATAGATGGAATCCTCAATTGATCCACCTCCTGATGTTAAACTGATGTTTAATTGTGCTATCGTTTTGACTGTTCATTGATAATCCTATTTGCGATTCTTTATTAAATGTACACATGATTTTGTCAAAAAAATTTTCCTTTACTTTTGTCGTTTGAGATACAATAATAAAACTAACATTTGAACAGTTGATTACACGTTCTAAGTAAATTTTTGTAATAAAAGAAAAAATGTATTTATTAGCGGCCGACCAAAATTTTTATGATGGATAATGCATTATGCGAACATTGTTAAATTAATACACTCAATTTTACGCAAAGCATAACAATTTTAAAATACATAATCAATCAAAGGGTACAAAATTTCACGCCATGTGTACAAATTAATTATATGTTTGCATACTTGAATTATTTATGTACTCCCATCAAAACGAATTCATTCACCGTTGAGCTGTTTAAAAATCAAAACCTAGATTGAGTTTCGCGTCGAGTTTGTTTATAATGATTCACTGTTATCTGAAATGTATTATTTGCTAAAGATTATTAGTGATAACATCTGATAAGGGCTGTGTATTTACGTCAGTAAAAATTATCTCCTTCCTCACTGTTGGGTTTCGGCGTTTCCTTTTATTTTATTATCTTGAACTGTTAAGTTCTAAATTTAAAAGACGATTTTTTTACGTGTCTTATACAAATGTGGCTTAGGATGGACCGTAATTACTCTGTGTGGCCTATATCCTGTTTCTCACTCTTCCTAGTCCATTCCTTTGTCCCCTTGATAATCATTTCCTTATCCTTTATTCTATAAACGCCAGCAAACCAATTCAGCGGCTCACACCACCCAATTTTTTCTGGTGTTGGTTCTTTCACCCAATTCTAGTGGGTACCAGATGCCCACTATGGCATAAAAAACTAATTGTATTCACAGAATAATTTTCCAATTTACAAAAACGTAATCCATAAAATGGAAAATTTTTAATACTAATACAAGTTGAACATTTAAAAATTGTTTTCATGAAATTTTCAAGCCATGTGGCCAGCCAACATCACAGTTAAACTAAACTGCTTAAAAGTACTCGAATAAAGTTTAAAGTCGCAACTTCAATAGAAAGATCGGGGTCGTCAAAACTTACCTGAAATTCTCTTAGAAAAGACACTCATACTTTTCTCACTTACAAAGTATTTAAATGAAAATATGGTATGATAAATTTTTATTAAAATATCTCTCTTATTGCTAATTTTTGTTGACCGTGACATTGGTTGCTCGTAGGACATTAGTTTATGCCCCATATTGTATTATTTGTATGAAAACATACTTTATAAAGATGTTTATCTGAATATCACGTGCTGATAAATTACTTTATTTTGAATCCAATTTTAAAGATTAAACATATCTCTATCTAAAAAGATTATGTTATGTCAATTATTTGTGTATAAATATACATAACTTTGTTAAAGAATGTTGTGTGTCATGAGAAATAAATATGATCCTTAATAAACTATAGTGGTATGAACATATAATTAACTTTAAAGCAAGATAATTAAATAAATATTAACAATAATATAATTAAGACATACAAAAGATGAATGTTCTTTATTTATTAGTTATTATGGTTCGTGCTATATAATTCCAGGCTATTAACTATTATCTGCGGGCCAAATTAAAAATATCTTTCATCACCGAAGTCGTAACTCAGTTTTTATTATATCTTCCCTTTACCTGAAGGTAAAGGGAAGAAGGGAATGAATTCCCTAAAATTATCTGAACACAATCGAACAGAAATTTCGAGAGGCTTTGCGTAACAATTTTTTCTAACAAAAGAATTTCACATAAACTTATGCGTTGTATAGGAATATATTTAATCTATTATGAAACATGCTCAGAGCCAACAAGTTTCTATCAATTATCCAGCCGAACGTGGATCGATGAGAATGTTTACAGCATCCTTTTATAACATTCTTCATGTGTTTGATATTTAACAGTTGATAAATGGTGCATGAATTAATATATTACGCGATTCTAAATGAAATGTGACCTAAATAACCAACACAGCCCCAGCTAATGAGGCGGATGAGGGCCTGAGCTAACTAATATCATTTATTTAAAGTCGATAAATTGCTTACATTTCACTTATTTTATTTTCATATGCTTTAATAAGGAATTTTATCATAAATGTTTATCCATGGCATATAACAAACTTTATATTGAAAGAATATTGAATTTATTGTATTAGTAAAAATGTATCTCACCATGTACCAAAGCTCATACCATGACAAATCTTAACGATTTTTTCATCATTCATCATTAGGGGCTCGGCTTAAAATATGAAATAAATAGTCTTTTCCTTTTCCTCTCCGTCAAGTCGTTAATCCTTTCCCTATCCCTTTCCCATTAAATGCGGGCAGCGCATTCGCAGAGGGACTACCTCCGCGAATGTTCATGGGCGGTAGTGATCGCTTATCTACTATCAGGCGAACCACAATCTTAGTTGCGTGCTTATGGCAAGAAAAAAATAAAACATTTATTTGTTTATTTATCTATCACGAAGTTTATACAAAGAATATAGATAACATTTTATATAGTTTCCTATGTGTACATTGTGTTCTGTACTTTTTATTACAGGAAATTACAACATTATAATAAAAAAACACATACACCATTGAAAAAACGCGTTCTACGTTTTAATAAAGCACCGGACTTACTATTACCATGAATTACTTATTTAATTGTATACATTTTTAATCCATTTATTAAAACATTAACGCTATAACACACTATAATACTTTTAAAGCTATATAAGAATAACATAGATTCTAAGGGTTGTTTACCATAAAATATGTGTAATTTTAGACGTAATATGAGGAGTCACCTATATCTGGATGCGCGTGTTGACTCAGTAGGTTATAGTCTTTAAGAGGTTTTTAATAAACGTAACAAAATATAAAGAAGCCCGTTTCAATATCTGTGTATTAATAACTTTGGTAATGGATAAAGGTTTTGTATTAATGTGGACTAAGAGCTAGTATTGTATTGAAAATGTAAATTGTGAAAGGATAAAGGATGAAGTATCTGCTACTATTTTAAACGGGAAAGTTAATGACGCATGCTTGTCCCGGCTTGACCCGGGGTAAAGATATAATAAAACATTCCTTTCTGTATTTCGAAGAATATCCCATAGGTGGAAGATGTTTCTCAGGCAACATGTAGCCTATATCACTCTCTAGCCTCCTAACTATCCTCACAACAATAAAAATGTGTGATCGCTCGGATGCGTCGTGAAAGATAGATAAACAAGCAAATATTATAAGGTTATAGCTGATGTTACGCGGTTAATACATTGTTAATGGTAAAATCATTTTTGAAAACGGTTGAAGCTTTTTGAGTTAAATCGAAATAAACGTTCTCTTTCTAAGATTTGTATAGGTTTAATATTAAAGACTTCATTTTAAAATATTGTATAATATTATAAGAAGTAACAGCTTAGTTTCTGATCCTTTCGGGAAAACAATAGAAGTCTGTTGTACATTTTTTCCTTTTCTTTTGTAATCCAAAGAGACCGCAAGTTAGCTGAAGTAAAAATTAAAAAAATGTTGTGCTTTTTAATTTTTTTCTTGCAAATTCTAACATGGGTGGAAACCAAAGAATAATATCGTATTTCTTATGTCTGATTATACATTATTTCTGATTATACGTAAAGATGTCATGATGTGAAGTTAGCATAAAAAATTGTTTTTAAATAAAAATCGTGCAAATGCAAGTATATTTATTCATTTTTAGTTATACATCTCATGATATCCCAGTTCATTTTGTAGATCAGAATCAGCTCCAGACCTCTACGCGCGTAGCGTTACACCGTAGCGATCGCGTGCGTAGCGGGCTACGTTCATGGAGAGCTGTTAATGATATTTATTATACAATAAAATAATTGAAAAATTCTTAATATTATAAGGAGAAACATGAAAATCCATTTATTATTGAATGTGAGTTACATTTTCGTTTTTTCACAGTGGTTCATATAAAGCGTAAAATGAAGTAACCATATTCCATTTATATTAATATTCCTAAAGATATATACTGAGTTAAGGAGGCAATATCATAATATTGAAATATTGCCAATACTAGTTCATAATAGTATTTTAAATCTATGAAATATTGTATAACCAAAATAAAAATATAAAATTATACAAGAAAAAACAGGATCACCATTTATAATAGTTCATTCACTAATTCATGACAGAGAAGTGTGGCAACGGCGCAGTGTAATGTTGTAGAATGTAGAGCGTAGTGTTGTAAGAGTTAGAGTACCTAACTACTATCTACAGGGTGTTTTCTATAAATTCACTAAAATAATATTTTCTGGACTGTTACTGTCTTAACTGTTTTTACATATTTAATTGATTTTGATATGTAGACTAGGGACGTTATAATATATACCTAGCCAAATTTATTGTTGTATATCGCCTCCAACCAGTATATGTAAATAATGCAAACATAAATAACATTGGTGAAACTGTTTAGCAAATCATATAATTAATGTATCTATTCAAACGCGAAACAATGGAGCAAACCAGTAAAAACTGCATATTATCATAATAGAACCACAAAATTGTAACCGATTGTACAAACATGATTTGCAATAGTTTGACATAAGCAAATAGGAATAATAACTTTTCGAGTCGACTGTACACAATCAACAAACTATCAAACGAAATTAACCGCAGCGTCATCGAGCGTACAATAATCGTAACGTTACATCGAATTCAACTTTTCACCCGACTGTACTTTCATAACTGCTACCACAATTGGTCCCGACTGTACAAACACTTGTAACCGCTGGGCTCCAGTATGCTGTATTAATTTGTAAACGGGATCATGTAATGAAATCCACTTCAACGCGTGGACCACGATGTAATTCAACTCTATAGAAGTACGGGCTTTAATACCAACCAATAATATAGAATAACTGTATATAGGAACGAAATAGAGATCTTTTTATATTTAATTTTTATTACAATTACGATACTATATATACGTCATGTTCAGTATGTAAACGAAATAATCAAAACAAATAGTGGCAGTCTTTCATGATATTGATTATCTAGATTGGTTTCTATATTAACTAAGGTAATAAATTATTTGTCTGGATATTTATATGTATAGTGAGCCTGTTATACAGATGTAATTTTAAAAACTAATAAGTTATAATGTATGAATATAATCGAAAGGTTTCGAACATACTAGGCTTTCATATATTTGAATTAATATAAAATCTACATATGTCTTATACGTTTTGTAGTTTTGCTT
Source organism: Zerene cesonia (assembly GCF_012273895.1). Classification (NCBI taxonomy): domain Eukaryota; kingdom Metazoa; phylum Arthropoda; class Insecta; order Lepidoptera; family Pieridae; genus Zerene; species Zerene cesonia. Next base: position 1,785,862 of record NC_052113.1, on the reverse strand, counting down.
TGAACGTGGCCTGATTCTCGATTCGTGTTTTTAGCCTAATTAAGCTTAATGCTTTGTGAAAGTAATCCATCACGCTATTGAACATTAAAATGGGTATTATAGAATGCTATAATGAAAACGTTAATAATAAAAACGTTAAAGTTGATTTGTTTGTTTATTAAATCGACTTCCGTTTATGTTTCTGACCCTTTATATACAATTTATGCAAGGGTTTAAGAAAACAGTAAGTTAATCGTAACTGTTATGATACAAGGAAATTACAAGGATTCCTGTAGATTCTTATTGTTTAAAATTTAGTGTTCTAAAATAAATAATAGGAAACATGAAGAAGTCAGCATACATGAATGTGATTATATTTAAACTTTTATAAGACAATACTGTCGCAAAAGGCATACCATATTAAAATCGAACTCAATATTAAATATTCATTGAAATATTGCTAAAACGCTTTTCATATATAGTTATAGTAATATTATTAACGAATTCATATTATTAGCACACAAATCAACCTCGAAAATGTATCCCTGAGTTGTCTGAAAAAACGTAATAATGTAATAAAATAATTATATTAAATTTAAATGTTAAATATAAAACTTTGTAACGGAACTCGTGAATTTAAAGTACATATAACATTTCAGTAAATACCATTCGGCCCAGCCTTGGCCTCCAAAACCCCACGCGTTGGTTACGTTGACTGTTTCCCTTTGAAATGTACTATTTGCATAATTATATGTATCATTTAACTGGATATCTTAATGCGAAATTACTTCTGACGTAAGGTCAATTTATCCTTGCTTATAATATTATAAATGGGAAAGTGTGCTTGTTTGGTTTCGATTAGATTTTTTATTGCTTAATTAATAACATAAATGATTTTGTGTTGGTTAATAATATTCGGTTGTATTTTTGTTTTAAATAAAAATTATTTAAAGAAATGTGATACGGCGCATAGCGCGTAATGTAAAAAAAATTATAACTTACAAACTACACGAAAATGGAATAATGTTTCTTAATGTTTTCGCTGATATTCGGTAAAGCTTGATATTAAAAAAAATCGCGCATAGAAATTTGAAAATATAAATACGTGTACACGGTCGGAGCCGGGGCGAACACCTCAAATAAAAGTATTTAAATTGAAAAGTAATGTACATAATATTTCCAAATCACAGCAAATCCCTGAAAAATAACACCCATCCCTGCAAAAAACGAACAGCACTCTTATATACGAGCGTTAATAAACTACTTTCTGTTTTCGCTCCACAAAATTCACTATTCATAAACAACAAGATATTGCCACAAGGAAAAAATGTAAATTTTTAGTGTTAACAATATCTAAATTTTTGAGTTCACTCACATAACTCAAGTGTAATGTTGCCACATTTCGTTGGCGAATGCATCGCCATGGCCAATTTAATTTCACATAGCATTTATTTTGAGGAATACAACTTATGATTTTCGGCCTTGCGTGCTCACGAAAATTACTAAATTAAAAACGCGATATGTTATGCGCTCGGTTAATAATAAATTTTTGTTCTCGTTAAGGCTTTTGGTTGATGGAAGCATTCAAGATTTCCGCATGCATTTATAAGTTGTGTCGGTTAGTGGTAAAGCTTACACACTTTTTAATTAAGTGCCCGCGGCTTTATATTAATTAAAGGTTATTTATTGTGAAAGGCTCAATGTTACTCGACATTATTTTTATATAACGTATTATATACGGCAACACATTTCCCTACTAATATTATAAATGCGAAAGTAACTCTGTCGGTCTCTTCACTGAACCGATTTAGATGAAAATTGGTACAAAGTTAGTTAGAGACTCGAGACAGGACACGTCAAGATAGTTTTTATCTCGCAAATCTTATGGGAACGTGAACTATGTGGGTAAAACTATTTGGACGACAAGCCGGGTTAGGTAGGGTTCCTCTGACTATGCGGGCGGAAAGCTAGTTAAATATAGATTTGTGATGATACTATATACATTGTATTGATAACTACTAATATATGAAAGCTGAACGGGTTAAAATGAATATAATGTATATTCCTTGCTTTCCTTATATCAAATATAATATAAATACATAAAATATTAGATTTTTAAGATAATGATAAGCCAGACGCGAGCAACCATTAATCTGAAACATAAAAGCGAGTCGAATTCTTTGGCACTATAATCTTTAAGAAACCTAGGTAAAGTCTATTGTAAGGTGACCTTATTTGCCTAAGTATAACCTGAATTAGGCACATAACGATCGGATCAGCCTTTTGGTCCCCGTAATATCCGGTCGCAAGGAAATTGCTTTGATTTATATATCATAGAAGCGAGTATTTAGAATGCTAAGTCTATAAATGGCTTCAAGGGTTTGGTAGTGTTCTAGGTTTTGATGTTCTTCAGGTGTAGTATTTTGAGAGTTTCTTTTGAACGCGCTAGATTCTTGATTCTTGAAATATTTAGAGGTAATTTAAAGAAGTGTTTTAAATATTTAATCTATACTAATAATATGAAGCTGAAGAGTTTGTTTGTTTAAGCACGCTAATTTCAGGAAATAGTGGACCGATTTCAGTAATTCTTTGACCGTTGATTATAATCGTGATCTCTGAGTGCTAAAAGGCTATATAATATATATATATATATGTATATATATAGAACGGGAACGCTAGTTCAGGACGTTTCCATTGGATATTTGCATTTTTCAATAAAATATGTATAATATCCCATTTTTTACGAAACCGAACAGGTACACCAATAGGCTGGTACTTTCTTTCTGTCACCTTATAACGCTCTTTTATCATTGCACCAGAATGAAAATCTTGAGTAATATAATAATAAATCTCGTATTATATGAAGTTCAATTATATTATCTGTTATATTTAGCAGAACACCATATATGGAGACAACTTTTACTTGAATATTTTTAAGTCCAATTGTTAAAATATCCTGGCCTATTTTTTTCATTACAGTATTGGCAACACAGCAGTGTATGTTTTGTAGATGTTCACGTCTATTTAAATAAAGAGATTAGATCTAAACAGTCCGTAAACATTTTGAGAGCATTTATGATTTATTACCAACAGTTTGACATAAAAATATAAGTCGAGATATTGCTGAATTGGCAGAAAAATCCAAACAGACTTCGATGGGGAGGTCTAGTTTATTATTTCCATCGAAGACGTGCTCGCAATAACGAAATTTTTAAACGACTAACCAACTTATTTCGTAGCATTTTTCAGTTAAGTGCGAGGTTTGGTTGTTCTAGCGATGTATGAATTCTTTGTGCTGGATGACAAAATTATTAATTGTGAAAACTGGCTGGAGACGATTTACAAAACTGTTCTTTATTTATCGTATTCATTTTATTCTCATATTTGAATTCGAGTGGTAATTTAATTAAAGATTAAATATTTGACTTGGTTTATTGAAAATAATTTTAAATATTGCGCCTCGTTTTTATGGAAAATTTAAAACTATTGTTAAGTGTTATTTGAAAGTGAAGGATATCGTATAAGCGAAAGTGACATAAGTGTGTAAAAGTGACATAAAATAGACTAAATTAAAAATAATCAAGGGAATTGCTGAGCATAAAATTATGAGGCAGCAAACATAAAAACTATACTCGATTTATAACCTGCTCCTCTTTTTGAAGTCGATAAAAAAGTACAAAAATTCGCAAATTTATCATTAGAAGTAAGTAAGTTAAGTAATAATTTATTCAATATACACAACTCTAAGTAATAAATTTAATAAGATTTTTTTACAACTAAATCAATTTTTCTTATATGTTATATCATCTCAATGAAATATAACATTTACAAGATATTTCGCTGTTACAACCGCGCTTACGAGAGCGGCAAACGATCACAACGGCCTTACATCTGAAACAATAAACGAAATATATATACTTGCTGTTATTTTCGGTACTACACTACTATTCTTGGCATGAACATCCTACAACATTTATTCTCATTTTATTGATTATTTGGGTTAACTTCGCTTCATATAAAACTTATTTAACGTTAAATGCATTTTTAATATAAGTGCTACTGAAAATAAGAGCCGTGTCGGAAGATTTTGGGAGGTAATGCGCTGACGTATTCAGAAATTCGAATTAAATTTTCGTGTTCAGCAAAAACATTATACTATAACTCTAATAAATTGTTATGTTATTAATATGCATGCTGTTTGTAATATTCACCTGACGTAAATTTAAATTAAATCGACTGTCCGTATGAATCAACTGTTCTTCGTGTTATAATCGACCGTATTCCTATTAATATTATTTTGTCTGTATATATAATTTGGATGATATTTGGTGCAGAGATATTATGAATCCCAAATAAGGCCTAAGGATATTTTATAATATAAATAAGGAAAGGAATTGATGTGGGGAAAACTATGGGAGAAATAGAAAACTTATTAAGAACTTGCACTGTCCATTTTCTCTTGACTATGCGAGTGAAGCCACGGGCGGAAAGCCTGTTATTACAAAATGCGATTAGAAGAATCTAAATTTTTCAAGCCAATTTGCCTCTTATTCCAGTTTCAACATTCCGCCCAGTAAAGCCACGTGCGCAGAATATCGTCCGCCATCACAGGAGCCGCTATAAGTCAGATATATAAAGTTTTTCTTTCTGCACTGCATCCAAAACTGGTGCAAACGTGAAACTTTTGCACAATTGTATCAAAATTAAACCAGTGAAATGAACCCACTAATCATAGCGAAACTTTTTATCAATATCTGACATATATGCTGAGAAATTCGAAAAGTTTAGCTCATGCAGTGTTCGAAGTTTCGAAAATAATTTATATTGTTTTATACTTCCTATATTTGGCCGGTTCTTATGATTTATTGTTGTATTCGTTGGACGTTTCCCAACACGTGTCAGGCGGAGCGTTGATAGTGTCACATAGCGGAATGGAGTCGATATGAGTTCGTTAGGTATGCCCGTTGCCGTATGCTCGTGATAAGTTCAAGTTTTTGTATGAGACATTTTATTATTAGAAATGAAATACTTTCTGAAATAATTGTGTAAATATATTTTACTAGTTTAAGTCTTTTAAGTCGTAGCCCGTAAGAATATAGGGATAAAAAGTTGCCTATATGTTTGCCAGTTGTTCAGCTATCTACGTACCAAATTTCATTGCAATCGGTTCAGTAGCTTTTGCGTGAAAGAGGAACAAACACACACACATCCTTACAAACTTTCGCATTTATAATATTAGTAGGATTGTAAAACTAGCTGTTGGCCCCGATGTCGCCCGTGGTACATACATGTCCTATGCGTGACATTAAAGTTGCAGAAATGGTGAAAGAATTTTTTAATTCGATCCAACAGTTTTTGTATAAAAACATTACAAACATACTCATATACAAATCTTTCATCTTTGTAATATACAGTACAGGTTGGTTAGGTTACGAAATGCATCATTTGGTTTTGATACTTATTTCTCGTGGTTCTGTTTTCTTTAATCCTTATTTCTTCAATTATCCTTAATTCGAATGTGTACATTAATTGTGTAAGCATATTGTAATGATTGCATTTTACAGGATGTATAAAATAATATAACATACACTAGAATTTATGTATTAACGTATTGTACCCTGTGAAGAGGAGGTCCTTACGTTGTAGTCATAGATCTTAGGCGTGTGAGGTCATAAAATAGGTTTATTTCGATGAAATTTCATTGTACCACTCTCTCGTCTAAAGAAATGATTTCACAGTAGCATCTTCACAGTTTCAAGTGTCTCATTGTTTGCAGAAAAAAGGGCAATTTTGTAAAATATCTTACATTATGCTAAAGACATCGAAACAATACTAAACGTTAATTAATTATAGCACACACATCATACGCAATCACTTCGTTTCATTTCGACATTCATTTAAATATATCAAAAGAACAGAAAACATTTGCGCACAGCCATAGAGAGATTCTTTGCACTCAGCCTATTCACCATTAAGCGTATTCAGCGCTACACATTCGGGCCATTCAGCGCTTCGCATTTCGCGTAATAGGAACGGGCACGCTAATGTAATTGAGTGTTTTTTTAGTTTCACCCTTTTAAAATGAGAGAAATGTTATGTTATCGGGGTTAGGGGTTCGGTTATTCGCTTCGCGTGACGACAGCGCTGAGCGCTGAACGCTTCACTCGATAACCGATATACGCGTTTGTATTCAATTTTTGTTTTGTTTCTCTGAACGGATTATAGAATATTGTTCCATTTTTGAAATTTTCTATTTTCTGTTTGAATAGGCTGCGGAATAACCGTTTAAAAAAAGCTGTCATTGAAAAATACATATGAAATAATTTTAATTTGCGTTTTATTAACTAAGAGTAGCTAAGTTCTATATTCTTATAACGTTTTTGTGAATAAATAATTTAATTAATTGTTACTATTGATACATAAAATTTGATAAATATATTTAATGAAATTTGTTTCATAAATTACTCAATTAATAAATCTTTAATAAGAAGCAGATAATACAATTTTATTGCGCAAATTTTATTAAATCATATGAGGCGCAAATAATTCACATTGTGGTCAGCGTACGGTGTGAAATGGTTAAATTAATGGGAATGGTTTTTTTTGCTGAATTCACATTAGGTATTGTGTTTTATCCATATAAATTAATGTTTTGATAAAGATACATAGGTCTAATTAGGATGCCCTGAATAATTTGAAACGCTCTAAATTCTGTAAGGATCCTTTTCTTATTATCATAAAAAACAATCAATTATTATAAGACGGATAAATTATATGCCCGAAGCTCCCGCAAACATTAAAACACAAGGAAAATAAAAGTGACGCTGAAATTCGTCAAAAAGATAGATTCAATCGATCCCTCATAATGGATAGCCGCTAAAAATATAACATTAGCTGGCGTGATAAATGATCGGGGCTCTTTTGGTTACGAAATGTCGTAGTGAAGATTATATTAATGTTTTTCATGCGAAAACTTTAAATCCGGGACAAACCTGGCGGTGTGATTTATTGGTTTATGATTATAAGCAAAGCTCTGTAGACAAACGGTTTTAGCGTGGTTTTGTTTGTTGAAATTATAGACTGATGGAAGTGTGAAAATATATTTTATGTAGCGTATGTTTTGGGATTATTTCCTTGTTTTGGTTATATATTTGCGTTGAAGGCAAAAGTGTGGAAGTTGTGTGCTCGTGATGGCATCTAATATTTTTCAAAATGAAAGAAAGATACAATTAGAATATGCTATGCTATATTATATATTATACAATGTAATTAAGATTATAATATAGCCACTTATTTGTTTAAGATATTGTAAATTGCGAAAAAAATTTAGACTTTTTTTTGGAAATGTTTTTTAACTTAACTTAAGATGTAACCAGAATAAGAGATATAAATATTAAAAACGTGGGCACGGTAGCTACTGAGTGATATAGTGTAAAAAGTTAGTTATGCTGTTAGCTGAGAGTCAGATGAATTTCATTATTTGATATGAAAATTGATTTAAACATTTAATAGGTTTTACTCTTATGCCATTCCAGATCGAGAAGTTTAATGTAGTAATAAGTAGGGGTTCGAGACCGGGCGAGCGTGCAGAAAATAAAGCGATTTTTCAATTTATCTACACACGTGGATAACATCACCATTGCTTAAAACGGTGAAAGAAAACATCGTAAGGAAACCGGATGTCCAAGAATCAAAAGTTGTACGACATCTGCCAACCCGCACTTGGCCAGCGTGGTGGCTTATGGTCTGAACCCTCATAGGAGGCCTGTGTCCCAGCAGTGGGAACGTGTATGGGCTGATGATGAAGTTGAATATGATTTGGTTTACTTAGGGTTGTTAAAATGGCGATGCACCTCTTTGGTACAGTAGTTAAGCACTGTTGCTGCGTTGGTCGAGGATTTATATTTATATAACGTTAATTATTTTAACAGATAAATTTCTATTCGTCTCAGAAGAGGACACAAGTCTTTTTAAACTAGTGGTATTATATTATGTATTGCTACGTAACATATATAACACTAAAATACTACTTTAATATATAATCGTTAGTTTGAGTTTGAGTGTGATTAATATTGAGTTCGATAATATTGTATCAACAAGATAAAATTCGTACTGAAAGTTCGCAGATTCAAAGAATAAATTACACGTTGTTAGCCATTTAGTGGTCGCCGTAACGGACCCGGCGCCATTTTGTGCCATAATTCACGGAGGTTAATTACTCGAAACTTAATTTGTTAATTTATCGCTTGCTCATCTCAAAAATTATATATTCATACAATTAAATGCGAGGCCCAGTGTTAAGTTGTTAAAAGTTTTCAAAACTCCTTGAGTTTTTAATTTCAATAGCTTTGACTGTTGCCTGAGTCACGTTCGGAGTTTTTGTGACAATTATTTTCTTTTGCGATAATCGATTTTACTTAAGCCTGGCTAGGTTTTAACAAGCCATAGTAAAATTTTCTGCCATCTTAAATATTAAAAAATATCTTTCAAATTATATATCTATATATATAAAATTCTCGTGTCACAGTTTTCGTTGCCATACTCCTCCGAAACGGCTTGACCAATTTTGATGAAATTTTTTGTGCTTATCCGGTATCTATGAGAATCGGCCAACATCTATTTTTTATACCCCTAAATGATAAGAGTAAGGCAGAACAGCGTTTGCCGGGTGCAGCTAGTTAGGTTATAAAGATTGCTATGCTATGGTGGTCATCTTAGATTAATTTGTTTTTATTTATATTAAATTAATGTAAGAAGTGAAGAAACTAAAGACCCATTTATTTTGTCCTTTGTCCCTTCATTTACACAAAACTTTTGAATAATCATTCATTCTGATGACTCACAAATTAAACACACTCATTATATTATTTCACTAGATTCGCGAAAAGAATTCCATGGGAATTGTTTTACCCCAGTATAAAGGCCTTTATCTCTAGCCTCTTATCTCTAGGCACAATAATCATATCATGAAATCACTCCGTTTCGACGTGAATGGCAGACAAATAAACGTAGTTTCACATTTATAATATTAGCAAGCATTTCCCAACCCTGAAAAATATAACGCAAATTTTCCACTAAAATTCACCCAACAAATTAATGGGTTCGTACTTTCATAACCTCGCAGCGTATGCGTGACTACCGAATTTTGCTATATGTATATATTGAAAATATAAGAGTTTCTTTTTATTTTCAATAACACAAGAAGAGTTCTTATATTAAACCTTTGTTTGTATTTGTTAAAATCAAAATTTTATGAAATACAGCGTGTTTCACACCTTGCTTGGCAATGGCGCGTTTTATTTTTATTCTTCCCATATTCTGCGATGCCCGTTAATTTATCCCGTGAAAAATTTTAAACCGGCTAATTCGCGAATTTCTCGGAGGTGCAAAATGTGGTTTGTACCCCACGTCGCCTCGTCCCACCCGTTTTATGAGGCCGCTCGTAAAACCAGAACACGACGTCGGATACCTATTTTTGAACTTTATATAACCCCTGACGGAGCTACAGCGCCTTGAATCGCTTCTTGGATCCTTTTGTTTAGCCGATTTGTGTGCTATTTCTTTTAACTTCACTTTGATAATGGTGTGCCAACGGTAAACGGAATAGACCAGTTTCCGTTGAAGAAACGGTTGTTTTGTGTATGTTTAAGAACAATAACCAAGTAGGGTTGGGTATTTGGAATAGGTTAAGCTATTGAATATGAATATAGATTGAAAACAGGCATAAAAAGAAACAAACTAATAGTGTTTTTATTTACTGGGGCACACGCCAAACCTAGGTTATGTTTGGACATAATTTAATTTAAACAAAACAGTTTAAACAATTTATTTTCAATACATTTAATCTAATGAAAATCACATGTAACTCTTAAATGAAAAAGAGGGAAGTCTCCTACTAAAGCTTTTTTGATTTTCAAGGGAGTTCCAAGTATACATAACCCCACACCCAGGCTGTATTGAAAATAATTTTTTAAATTGTTTTTGTTTAAATTTAATTTATGAAATGTGTATATAATGGGGATAAGTAGGTATATATTTTCAATATAAAGACTAGGGTCTAAATTTTAAGCTTCATTCAATTGAACAGTATATAAAGTATCAAACATTTCCCAATTCAACACTTACTAATAATATCATTCTAGCAAAAATAACACAACTTCATACAAAGTACACAAAACGTGGTATCGTGATAAGCAGTCTCAATAACTACCTACAAGTTCACATTAACCATAATAGCGTGAAGTTGGTAACGACATTGTTATATAAGAAACATGTGTCGAAGGAATGAAAAGATTTGATATTGTCCGCGAGGTTAAGAGATATTAGTTTCTTGTTATAAGTTTGTCATCCGTCCGATACAGCTTCTCAATCAGAGATCGATTTTGAGATCCCTCAATAGTTGTTGATGTTGTGAAGGCAATACCCACTAAGTTTTGCTGTTATCAGCAATTCTGTTGATGTTACAATTGAATGTGGTTTATTTGAGGCTGGTTTGTCGATTTTTATTGTAGCTTTGTAATTTGCTTAATTGTATCAGAAAATAATATCTAAAATACTCAATTGTGTGTTTGATTTTTTATGTTATGGATGTTTTTATCGTGTGATGTGGTGGATAAGGAATCATTTAGTCTCTATTTTGCGGATATAATTATACATTCACATTTTTCATTAACAAGGAAAAAGACCGTGATGAAACTTGCATGTGTCTTGATAAATTAATAGTTCGTTGAAATGTGATATACACCTACACGCACTTACTCAGGTTGTTAATTACAACCCAAATTTTTAACGGTCATTAACCTATAGCACGCATGTATGTGTGATTATTTTTACACATGAAATAATATGGGCTTTATTTGTGAAGATTATATATAGTTTGTGACACAGAGAATGCCAGCACATAGCTTTAAAGAATACAATTAATGTATACTTATTAAAATTTATTTATTTATTATGCTTTATTGCACAAACTTAGAAAGAAACAACAAGAATAAAATAACCAGAAAAAAGGTATCGTTTGTACAAGACGCGGCCTTATTGCTGAATAGCAATCTCTGCCAGGCAACCAAAAAAAAATAAAAAATGCGAAATAAAATGTAATAAAAATAAAAAATGCCCGGTAAAACATACATTCAATATGCCTATTTATATAAAATTGTTCCTGAGATAAAAATACATGTCGTTAAACAACATAACTTCAGTAACAGCAGAGGGTTATATATTTTTATATCATTAATGTAAATATGTTATGAGTGGGTGATAGTCTATCATCTACGCAAGGCCACCTCCGATCCAATAATTTGCACTTACCCTGTATGGCTTCGTCTGCCTCACATAAGACAATGCAGACTTCACTAATTTTGAGCGATGGTGACCTTTTCAATCTTAATATATATAAATTACGTGTCACATTGTTGGTCCGCGATGGACTCCTAAACTACTTAGCTGATTTTAATCAAATTCGTACACCAGGTGCAGTTTGGTCCAACTGAAAAGATAGATAAGACATTATTTCAATTATGATGAATTAATATCCGGTCGGAGCAGGGGCGTGCAGCTAATAGGGTATATTTTTATTTGTCTATGGGTGTAAAAAATACTGCCATTGAAAGTCGTAGGTGAATTGTATTTGTTTATACATAGTTTTTTCAATGCAAACTTGTTGTAATGTCATGAAACCTGTGCCTTTTCACACTTAGATTTGAAATGAACTGTATTACTATACTGAAATATATTTATTAAACAGTAATACAATTCATAAATAATAATTTTATAGTACAAAATTGACAATTCTTTATTAATCCCATGCAAGTGCAGTATGTCTTTTGGAGTATGCTGTTAGAGAAAATATGAAGTTGAAAGTTACAATTAATTCTCAATAATACGTTTACATTCATAAAGAAGCAGAAAGTGGGTTGACAGTAGGTATATAATGATTGTTAACAAATAAATTTGATTAAAATTTCGAGTTAAAAATGAGACCCGATTTAATTTGGCGTTTCGAACACTTCACATCGAGTGTGGTCACTAGCTGAAGTGACTGAAGCGATTGCGTCGTGATGACTGTTGAGTTTAATAAGGAAAATAATAAATTTAATAAATGAGACACAATAAAACCAAAATTTCAACAAATACATTAACGTCTTAGTTAATCGTTCACATGTGAAAAATTAAAATCCTTAAATCAACTTGTATTCGTTAAATAAATTATACCACAATTAAGTTTATTAAATTATTATACTTGCACTCTGATAGCGTATGTTTTTTGTATGGAGCAAACTCACGGCGCAGGTCTGATAACCAATTGTGTTCATTATTCAGTGTTCACTGATGAACGATCTCCAACCAGCTACGTGCACCATTTGCTGAATACTCTCAAAGGTAGTGCAACATCTCTGAAGATAAGCATCCGTAAGTATAGGAGCTAACGAAGATTTGTACATTCGACAGTTTATCTGCTGAGATATAGTGGCTCTCTAGATATAGCACTCTCACTAGTGAACCGATTGGTACTTTGACTCTACCAACGAGGAAACTTCTGTAATCCGTTCACGAATATAGGGAACATGATCAATGTCACAAATAATATTTAGTATACAATACATTAGGGCATCAAGTTTCGTAACTCTTACAAATGCTTGTAGCATAAATAATTAATGTTATAAAATACATTATCGCATCCACTGTCACATAAAACTTGCCAATCAATGTAGCACTCGTAAATTCTTAGTGCGTTGAATCAAAACGACGACGCATATTCTCACGAGAGTGTGACGACATTCGGCAAAATAAAGATATCCCCTTTGACGACATATGTTACCTCATAAAACGCTCAATGTACCTGGCTCGACTCCATGGTAAACATAGAACAAGGTCAGCTTAGCAACACATTAGATAAATTGGTGGTTGGGTAGTAAAAAAAAATAAGTGATAATACATTCCGTCCCGTTATCTGCAAAAAAACACATGTTACGATAAACAAACTATCGACCTCATACTGTAGCGTACTAATTGGCCGAATGTACGTAAGCCATAACAAGTTACGATGAGTCTCGTTTTTATGTACGGCTCGAGTTCAGTGCCGCTCAAATGATTCCCAGCGATGGACGTGTCGATCGTTTTATCGCAGTTTCGTCTGCGCCAGCACACGCCGGGCAACTAGTTTTTGTAGACGCTGGGAATATGGTTTTATGGTTGCATCACGCGAAAGCATTCAATCAGGGACGTCAAGACCGAAACGTATCAGGGTACGATAACGGCCGGACTGGAATACAACTCGCCACGTAAGGTTCATTGTTGGAAGAAAATCGTTACTAATTTATTCGTGTGCCGGGAGCGCGTAAACAACATGAGTCATTGCGGATATCATCACATTCAAAGAAGGCGTGGGACTTTATTGTTTTATAGCTCGGTTAACACTAGTTTTTGTTGCCTGTTTTAGACAATGTTGGATCCGAAAAATGTTCCGGCTGGAACGAGCAACAGTGGTGATAAGGAAAAAGATGTCATCGGTGATACTCCTGCAACGAAGCCAATCATACTCTTGCCGAAGAAACGTCCCTACGGTGGGCTGCAAATCGAACCAGAAGAAAAGCAGATCACGCCAATCATGAAAATCGTTGAGAAACAAACAAAGGAAGTGAAGGAAGTGACTGCTAGCTCACAAACCGAACCATTACGCAATCAAAGTGAGGTTACTGATAAGAAGTCGCAAGAACCCGAACTCGCGGCTTTTGATAAGCCAAACGTGAAGCCGGCACGCGAGACTAGGAAAAAGCAGTCTCAGAAAGCATCGAAGTCGGAACCGTCGACATCGCAGCCATCGACGTCGCAAGCATCGACATCGAAAGCATCGACATCAAAAGCATCGACATCAAGAGCATCGACATCAAAAGCATCGACATCAAAAGCATCGACATCAAGAGCATCGACATCAAAAGCATCGACATCAAAAGCACCAACAACGAAAGCATCGACATCAAAAGCATCGAAAGAGGCTGGCTCAAACTTGAAATCTGGAAACAAACCATCTGCTAGCAAGTCTGAAGCGTCCAGCAGCACCGAAAACAGAATCAACGATAGCCATTTCTGGGTTGACACGGTAATGAGTAAGTTTCGATCTAACGATTATAAAAACCTACTAAGAGAGTCCAGTTTTACTGAATCACAGGCCGATGCATTACAAAATTTTTTCTACAAATCATGTCGGAAACTCTATAACGTATCGGTAAACAGCAATCGTGTTATGAGAAAGCACAAGTGTCAGGACTGTCCGTTCTCGATAGAACATCAGTGCGTCTCTATTAATTTTTTACATGTAGGCTTGGCGAACAGTAACGTGGAGCCTACAACTTTCATCGCACCTGAAACAATAATCATCTGCCTCTGTCAGTTTGCTTTCTTTCACGATCACATTACTAGACCATCGTGTTCCAAGACGGACACCGAGGGCCCAAAACTTACTCCGGATCCTGTAAGAGAAAGTCGTGACACGCGCTTGCGTTGTGACTTGTGCGACACGATCTTAATAATCAAACATTCGCTCGTTGGAAACACGGACTGCATGTTGACAAGGTGGAGTGGTGTTAACAGCAGCAATGAAAAAAAGTTCCATGCGCATCTTGTCGATTATTTGAAACCATTCACGAAGAGGAGGCTATCTTTGGAAGAGTTGTACACTTGTAACTACAACTGCTGCCTATTTTTCCATCGCTGTAACGAATAAAGTTTCAAATCAAATCGTGATTCTTCCTGCTGTCAACGTGGTTACAGCATCACAGTATCAGGCAAGTATAGTGTATGCACGTTATATGAATTTTCGATTTCAATCTTCTTGTGTTAAATATGAAAAGAAGCACGTATGAAACAGTATTGGCAGAATATTTTTGTAATGTAGCGATTCTTGTATCGGTTTGACTCTAGTCTAGTATTCACTTTGAAATGCTACGGTCATGCAGTGTTGTAATCTTTGTATTAACCACCAAATGAAGTAACGAATACTCTCTACACCGCCTTCCGCGGTGATTATTGAATTACGGTAGAAAAATTGCTTATTAATAGTTGTTTGTATAGACGTGTAAGTGTTTTAAAAATGTGTTTGTGGTAGTATATTAATAAATGCTTTGATTGATATCCATTTCGTTTCTGTTCAGTAGGTGAGCGTACTCTAAATGAAAAGAAGTAAGACGTGTATGAAGCAAGCCAAGTAAACGAACAGTTAGTAAATCTCAATATAATATGTGGCAACATATTTTTGACAAAATCATTACCAGTTCTCTAGACCAATGCACAGATTATAAAAGAATACATTTCAATTTTTAATTCGTTGTAGATCGTTGTTTTTCTAATCCTTCGTTTGTTCATCTTATTATTTTTACATTCTGTTGTTATTATACAATACATATATATGAGCTTTTGTGCAAAATTATTTGCTTCTAAGTCCAATAGCTGCGTTGACAGTGATCGAATCGGTTTCACTAAGAATAATATACACAGTAATTAATAAGGTCTTCGTTTTACCAGCATATTTCTTTTATACATTTATTAGTTGATCGCCCCGGTTCTGCTTGTAGCTGCTTCTTGGGCTATAAGAGGTGCAGCTAATGCGATAAAATTCATGAAGTCCCAGTTAGTGTACATAATTCAATACATTTAAATAGACTATAGGTTAATGTTTAAATACTACAATAAAATCTAGATAGTAGATACTACACCCCTAATAACATTTATAAGAGATTCAACCCAATCTTTTCCATATTCCTAAAACGATGCAAATCGTACACACGAATAACGAAAACCCAAAAGAAACAGTTTGTATGTAAATGTATATCGGGCTCTCGAATTTTACTCTGGCAATATTATCTAAATAATGTTAAATGTTGCTAGTGTAATGAAAGGATGGGACGGCCACCTCGTTTGTGTTGCCAGACGTTTTTTAACATAACGAATTGTATTTACTAAAATGTTTTATTTGTTAGCTTTTGGACTATTCGGTTTCACTAAGAATGAGGTTTTATCATTTTTTATGGCTTAAATAATGGCGTAAATTACTCCTAGTTCAAATCATTATGAAACGAATATGAATTTGTTTATTTTGACAGATGGTTATTAATTTTTTCATGACATTTCTACGATTAGTTTTTTGCCACATTTGAGCCCATTGTTTATAACGATTACATGGTATATTTATATGTGGAAGTATAGAAAATTCAGAAAAATACTAAGTACTCATTTAATCAAATACATTTTCAACAATATAACAATATACTTTGCTTTTATTAGTTACTCTTGCAAACCGTTAGCAAATTCTTTTAAAATGGCTATTCAAAACTGATCGTAGCGACTTGCTTGAAAAATAAAACGTCTATATTGAGGTTGCATTTGTCGAAGCGAACTCGGCGAGCCATCGCTGAGTAAAACTATTTCTTATAATATCAACGAGTAGTTTAAAGAAATCTCTTTTGAAATGCTTGCTTGGCTTTAGGTTTTAGGCGTTTGTTCTAATTTGTGTTCTAATACTCATATAAAGATCGCCTCTCTTACTTTAATTTGTATTCACTCGAAGACCGAAGAGACATCATTGATCTACTTTTCGTCTCTAAACTTTTTAATAATAAAATTGACTGCCCCCAATTGCTAACAAGACTCAACATTCGTGTCCCAGCTAGGTATCCCCGCTTCAAAATAACCCCATTAACTCCTTCTCTCCGCAAATCCGTCTCCGGGGCCAATTCCCCATTACCCAGGCTTTCAAAAATTGTAAATAAATACAGCGATAAAATCGACATCTTCCATACACTCAACAAGCTCCGTTCTATAGTCAGGGAAGTTCAAAAATCAAAAACGTAAATGAAATCATAATAAAAGTGTTTAAATGTAATAATGTTATGCATGTATTGTACTAATTTAAGAAAAAGCTCTGTTTCATTTGTGCATGCTGTGTTAACCTGTAATTATTTGTTACTTTTTCGCAAGAATATTTGTTATATTATTTATACTTAAAAAACACTGTAAACAAATGTTGGTTGACCAAATAAATAAATAAAAATGATTATTAGGTGTTTAGACTTTTCTATGTGTGGATTTATTGAGTTTATGGAGAATAAATGTAGAAAATATAGAGTCTTTTATTTTATTGTCATTGTGGACGTAACAAATAACAGTTTTGAGTAGATTTTGTTAAGAGGTTACACATTCAAGTTTATGAATATTCTTCTTTAATGAATAAGATTTTATAAACAATTTAAGGAAACTTAAAGAAGACTCTGATTTAAATACATATCGATATTTAAAAACATAGATTATTTAAGTTTTAAAGATGTTGTTTTCCGTTAACTTCGTTCGGGGTTCAACAAGGACAAGACATGTAAAATAAAGTATGATAATTTTAGAATAAAATAATATTGAATAAAAGTATCGAAGTAGTTGAAAGGAAAACAAGCCAAGAATAAACTCTTTCGATGTACTAAATAAGTGGACTGCAGCTAAGCATCCCGTATTAACTGTTATCAGAAAGATAAATGTAGTTTAAGATATAGAAACATTAAGCGTATATTAACTGGCTCGTAAGGTTTTATGTGCTCATTGTAATAGCGATTTTGTTTCAGAATTTAATTTGAGAATATGTTCGTTATTTTTGGAATATTTGTGTTTAACCTACTAGGTTTCGTTCCGTGGTTTCGCCTGCATAGTCTAAGGAAACGATCGCATACAGTCTCTGAATTTTACCTGCATAGTTATTGTTCTGGTGGGTTATTGGGATGAAAAATGTTTAATGACCTTTCTCGGTTCTTTGGACAAAATTGTTTCCCAATGAATTCAATGATGGAGAAGATACAGACAAACAGAGTGAAAATTATAGGTATTTTCTGTGAAGCATATTTGTTTCTTAATTAATAGAATGCTACATTCTCTACTTCTCAGTGTTTGAAACTCATCATACGACCAAAGTGTGCTTACATATTTGTAGTGACACAAATACATATGTATTACGTATAGCGTAGTTTGATTAACGCTCGGTATTTTAGGCATCAAAGGCCCTCCCAGGCTTTCATTAGGGACGATTAATTAATTTCGCTCCTGACATCCCTGTAACAAGTAGGTTGAAATCTGAAATCAAATCGTTCGCTCGCCGAATGGGCTGTGCTGTTCTCATCACCTTTTGTGAGATACTTAATTGTTCCAGCGATGTGACGCTTTTTTGTTGATTTCGTGTGCTAATTTCTCTTTAAAATAGGGCTTTGAAGATGCTTTATTTTGTGTTGTAAAAGAACTGGATTTATAAGGCCGTAGTGAGAAAGTACCCGGTGTTGGGGTTTCATTATTTTAGTTGAGGGTTTTAAGAATTATTTAGTTAATTGCAATTGTTTTTCTCCTGTTTGTCGTACGTCTTTTTTTAACAATACGGTATATATTTTTTACACACTTTTATTAGCTTGACCTGTATGTTTGTATGTAACCTTTAGACTCGATTTTGATCTCTCATAAAACAAACAGATTGATTTAAATCTGTACACTTACAAGGATTGGTGACAATACAATGATTTCATGAGTTTATTTTATTACCCTGATTAAGATCGCTAGGATTCAATAATTTCCTTACGTAAAGATTTTTATACATAAAACAATAAAGTAAGATGATACTATAATCGATGTACATTAACAATAAATAAGATAAAACAAACAAAAATATATAGCATTATTAATTATCTGCAAAGCATTTCGAGGTAAAATGGCGGAATGAAAACAAAATGTCGGATTTGTTGGAACGGAGCAACAGTTTTCGCGGGTTTTTATTTATTTGTTCAGGCTTAGATCGTGTCCACGGTTTGTTTAAATTTATCTGGTTTTTTAAAATAATACAGCAGTGACTCGGGGTTCTGTGTTCATATAACGTGAGAGGTTTAACTGAAATGTTAAATGAATGTTGAATAAATCAGATCTTTTTAAATATGTATATGAAGTTTATTTATATCTATTGAGAAAAATGTTAGATAGATAGTATCTTAGTAGTATATTATATAATTTTTTTAATATATTATACTAGCTTTCCGCCCACTTCCTTGTCCGCGTAGTCAAAGTCTACAACATACATACGTATGTGGCCGTATCAAAAATCGTTGTATTATATTGAATAATTTTTATCACCTTAAAGCTTCACACATATCAAACCGATTCAAAAACATTACACTATCTATCGCGCACTCCCATAATTTTCCGACGAAAATTTAGCCAGCTCCGTCGGTCACAATATGGCGAAATAGCGGCAAAACTGAAAAATCGGAATGGTGGAAAAAGGCAGGTGACATTTAACAGTACGTTACGAACTCAGATCGCGCTGGCCCAATTTCTAGAAACTGTCCATGAATACCAATGCATTTTGTGAGAGCTTTCAAATTTATTTCTTGAACTGTTCAAATATCGCTTGGGTTTACGTTACCGATGCTAAAGGTATTCCTTTGTGTTATGTCCTCGCAGAGTTCTATTGTAAATGAAACAATATATTGCACACAGTCCAATGGCATTCTCATTATCAAAAGTGCACGATTAAATACCGACCAAGCTTCGTCCGTTTGTACGTATGTTTAATTATTTTATATTCCAGTTGTGTTTTTATTATAACTCAACAATCTTAACATAACTAGTTATTTATAAATGATTATTTAAATAGCTAATAAGTTCTTTTGATATTCTATTCCAGGTTGTTTATGATGAAATTAAATTAAAGTCATTGTTATGATCATGACGGAAATAATTGAAAACAAATCGTTTCGACGTCGATAACGTAAATTAATTAAAGCAATCCATTTAACTGCGTTTTAAGAAATAAACAACATTTGCTCCATTTAAAGCTATTTCAAGTCACGGCTATGAACAGAATAACTGAAGTAAAGTTATACCGTTGTGATCTCGAAATAAGCAGCTTACGATTTTGATCCTAACTGTTGCGCATATTTATTTGAGAAAGTGTCGGGAATAAGATCTCAAAGTTGATATAATATTACAAATACGTTGATATTCTAAATTGGGAAAACGCTACAATCGTATAAATGCGAGGGTTAGTAGCTGGGTGGAAAACGATTCTTGTAACGATATGTTTAGAGTAGATTATATATTCCAATAATATTTTCAGGTGAATAAAACTTCGGACGGAATATGAAGACACGTTTTAAGTCGTGGATTCTTTAATGGCCCGAAATCTGTCCTTGGCCTTATTACTACGGCATACGAGTAGACACGTCGTTTGATGATAAACGATATTAGAAGGATACACAAGAATAGTATATGTAGGTATTTGATACATTGAGATTATAAACTAATATAATTAGGTGTTCTAAAGAAGAATGAAGGGCTACTTGAGTTTCAATTAGAGCTTTAGTAGTAAAAAGAGAAGAAATATTTATTTGTTTTATAGACTGCTCATTTGAAGATGGGATATTCATGGGACTCTTTTTATGTCATAATCGGCAAAGAAGCTGGTGGGTCGCCTGATGGTAAGCGCTACCACAGCCCATCTATCAAACCTCTGCAAACGTCGACTTTAAAAGGAAAGGTATGTAAAAAGGACTGATGGGGGATAACCGAATAAACGGAAGACGGAAAGGACGGACAAAATAAAGGATATGGTGCTTCTTCTTCTTCTAATTTCAACATCTCCCGCCAAAATTTTTATGTATGTTATTGAATACCAAATTTTAATATAAAACAAAAAGTTGTTAAACTCTCCACAACAACCCAAAACTTGCACAGATTACCAATAACTTTAGATGTTTTTATATATTCGCTTTCTAGTAGATAAAAGTTAACAATATATTCTGTGGGATTGAGTGTCGGCTTAACTGAAAAAGTGAACGCGTTTATAAAGATTAAGGAAAAGCGTTTTAATCGTTTATATCTTACCGCGCTTGAGTTTCGCTTTGTTTAACCTTGTTGTTTTTAGAGTATTATCTATGACAAAATGTTATTCACATTAAACTTAACTATTATTGTATTATCAAAACTTTTATTAGCACAAAATAATTCAAACGCATGAAACAACGTAAAACTACACGCAAGAAAATTCAGCTATAAGTGGTTACATGTATTTTGAAAATGATACATTTGTTTAAATATCAATAATAAATACCTATACTCATTAATATCACCTTAATGACATAACCCACAAAGTGCTTTCCTATACGGACATATCGAGATCACACCTCCGTAACACGACATAAGCTTCGCAAATAAAAATCATCCATAACACTAACAAGATAAAAACCCTTTTAGGCAATCCGAGAGCGTTGACATTTGTTTCCCTGGACCTTTTTGTCACGGTAAGCGTTCCCTCGCATTAATCAGGGAGCGACACCTGTGAGTAATTGTGCCTGTCTTCACCGTACAAGCTACCTTCCCTTGTGGCTCCTGTAACCCTGCTATGAAGACGTCCGCTTCGGCTGATAAAGTAAACGATCATTTTGTTTTCTGTGCTCGTTTGCCTATTTAAATTCTTTACACGGACGTGATGGGTACGGCTAGGCTAACGGAGTTATTGTGTTTCGAAGAAGCTTTATGGGAGGTTGGGAATGTACGAAAGGCAGAGAATACTGGCAGAAAATTATGAGCATTATGTTTTTAATTATCGTATACATGGTGTGTCTGGTGTGTATATTAATATAGTGAATACAGACTATTAAACCAGTCGCAGAGCAACAACTCTAATATACTATTATTTATTATTCATTGAAAATATCATCATTATTAAGAACATCAAAAGATAGCGACATATTAGCATATATTTAAAATTTACTCTACGTAAAATTTAAGTATTTAGAATCCATTGATAGGCTTATCCAAGTTCTTAAACATATTTCGTCGAAGTTGAATGTAGCTGAAGGAGAATAAGAATCTGTAGGAAGAGTATAATTCTATTGAAATGGCAACCCTATTTGTTATCCAGCACGCAAATAAACGTATAAAAAGCGTCGACTTGTCAGAGTAACCACATTTTCATACTATTGTTTTTTGGACGTCGATTGTCTGGTTTTCAGGTGTAGGAAATTGGTATTTTTATAGTGTCATCCCAATGGCGGGACACACTGATTCTTTGTTCGGTGGCATGCTGTTTGTTTATTGTAAACCGTGAGCGTCGTAACTATGTTAATTTATCAGCGGCTATACGTAAATTGCCGTAGATTTTAGCATAAAGAGTAGATAGAATAGGGGTTCATTTGATACCCAAAGGGTAAATAAGCATTTTAAATAATACATAAATGTTAGTACAGGAAAGCATCGGAAGGATAGTGATTAATCGAATAATTAATTATATAGTTCAAAAGTAGGTTTTTCGATTCCTACATGTTTTTATAAAAGTTAGCGATAACCTATTATGATAACTCATATATTTCATGTTCATATAAGTTGTTTCAAATTAAAAACTTTAATAGACTAGATCGTTTATTTATAAAACATATCCCTACATTTCCAAGACTTTACACTGAGAGCGGAAGCGACTAAATAATAAATATAATATATGAATTTGCTATTAGCGAAAACCTGATAAACAACAATACATAAAGTAACTTGTTCTGGATAATTTACTTGGCAGAAACGTTCAGTTTGTGACATTTCCTAAGCAAAATATTTCGACGAAGTCGTCTTTAATTTCAGAATTTAAATCCTGCCAACCGGTTTGCAGAAGACACGAATGCATTGGCGCCGGTAAACTCAATTATTTCAAATATATAAAAAGTGAAACTAAAAAAAGGCAATATTTTCACGGCTATCTAGTCGCATCGGTGCCAATTCCACTTGTTGCGAATTAACTCTCTCTACACTGTAAATCTTTTATATTTTATCGTTTCAATATACACGCATATTTTCATTTTTAACGATATGTTTGGCACGGTGTTATGAAAACGTTTGATATTTTAAATTTCTCTCTATATGTAGGCGTGTTTGTTGTGAGATATTTTCTATTTTTAATAAATAAAATATGTGTTTCATCAATTCTATTGCCTTGTATTGGAAATTACAGTTGTGCAGCCAATAACTCTGTGCTCGCATTCTCGTATCTTTTATATTAATTTTTAGTTCGTAACTCAAAAGTTATGGTTCATACAAAAGAGCTGAATGAAATGCTTAAATTACCATTTATTTTTCGTTTTCTATCATACTGTCAGAGGGAATAATATATCAAATGGAAGCAGCATTACGTACACGCAATTTCAGTTTTTTGATGAAGTCTTCTTTTGATTTGGGGAGAATATCTGTGTTGTTGATGAAAACGAGAATGTTAAATAGACAATGGTGGATATATTTTATAGACAACGCACTATATAATGTAACATGTACTGAGTGTGACGACCCTTGATTAACTTTTTAGCTATCTTAGCAAAAAAATCCTTCTAATCCTACTATCCTACTAATATTATACATGCGAAAGTTTGTAAGAATGTGTGTGTGTTTGTTGCTCTTTCACGCAAAAACTACTGAACCGATTGCAATTAAATTTGGTACGTAGATAGCTGGACTACTGGAATAACATATAGGCAACTTTTTATCCCAATGTTCGTACGGGATACGGACTTACGCGGGTGAAACCGCGGGGCGCAGCTAGTGTTAAATAAGAATGTATATAATACGCTTTTACTTCGCAAAGATTGTACTCGTATTTTTCCAATGGATCCGGCTCGTTTATGCCGAAACTCAATTATCCAAATATCCTATTATAAAATACCGCTTAGAATATTCCAAGCTAAGTGTGAATCTGAAACTTTTGTATATTAATGTAAATGTTTCCTTTGGTAATCTCATGAATATTTTACGAAGATCTCGTTTAAAGTTGCTTTCATTTTTTGACGTTGAAGCGAGAAATGTTACCTTTTTTATAAGATGCGACGAACAGATATGTCTACTGAAATTCGTTTCACTTAGATAGGAAATAATTATGAATAATTTGTCTCTTTCACTCTCTGTTTGTTTGACGCTAGACAGAGCGTGATGAACATAGATTAGTTGGTTTCTATGTAATTTTTTGCAGCGTATCGCAATTAATACCGCTGATAATTTGAATTTAGAATCGGAAAGGGATTTAAATAAACCACCCATATAAACTTTTAGTCAAATTTGTATGTTCAGCTGATATGATCTAATAATCTATTCTTGGTTTGATTTCTAACATTTTTATTTGTCTGATAAAAACGTTTAAAAATATAGTTAATATTCAAGCTTATTATTTTATAAATACTTTATGTTTAATGTAGCGGAACAGCAGCAAAAACATGGCCGAATATGCGTGAAATGTCAATTTGATTTTAATATTACGTATTTAATCCACGTTTGTGATTAAATAAAATCTTTCACAAAATCTCAAAGGGATAAAATTATAAGTAGTATCTGTACACTATGTCATTTCACGTTGTTAACAATTTTTCCACTTTTATATTTAAGTAAACAGAATCAAAGCTTATATTAAACAAAAAAATATTTGTTACACATTACAAAACCCTTTGTTTGTGATAATGTATATCTATTGATCAAGATTAAATATCTATTCATTGTTATATTGTACCTGAATGCTGACAATCATCCATTTCACCCTTTTCACAACGTCTCAAGGTCTATAATGCTACAAATTAATGATAAGATCATAATATAATATTCGTGAACAAATTATCGTTAGCCATTTGTCAGAAATGGGTATCCGATCTGGCCGTTTCATTACTGTACCGCCATTAACCTATTTTAATTAATGATGATAAATAGCATGCCACGTGCTTTTTATTATTTCGGTCATCTTGACAAAAAATTACTTTTAACCTATGAGTGGTTTATCTTCTTTTAAGGGGACTGTGAAATAAATAAATATCGCTCTTCCGTTATGTACCCTGTGCTTATTATTTCTTTATTTGCTTTCATTTGGTCAGTTTAATTATTTCTCGTGTATAAGCGAAACGAAGCAAAGTGATTACGTTAAAGTTACTAAGTATATATTCATATTAATATTATGTACATGTGTAAAAAGTATTCTGTAAAAACTCTTCTATAAAGAAAAGACAGTCGAAATGACCGCCTCGTAATTTTTTAAAGTCCATTAATATATCTCAATAAGTAAACATTAATAATTCTCTCAAACAAAGAGAAATTCAAACAATATCCATTTCAAATGCACCTAATATTATATTTCGAGTTTAAGGAAATGCATTCGTCGCGTTTGCATACGATTTATGCCAAAACTTGCATTGTACCATTAATAAATTAAATTTTAATTTCAAATGAACGAAATAGCAATAACGTCCGGAATATATGAGATACTTGACTGTATCATAAATCAATTGAGTAGACTGGATGCGATACGACTAACAAGAGGGACTATATTTTTTGTGTTCTTACACTTTGTCTAGCACCAATCAAAATACAGAAAAAGCTACAAAGAATAGACAATTTATTGTCTCAAAAAGGTGGCCTTATCGCTACAAAGCGATCGATACCAGGGAAGGATTTTTAAAAACAAAATAGAACAGGGTATTATTGTATATTTTGATAGTGTAAGTACTTAAAGATACAATCTCAACGTCAATGTTAATATGCTATAAACAAATTCATATACATATTACTTGAAAAATATATAAAAAGTGTAGTTGTATTTGGATTATATCACAATTTTTTGGAGGAAAGGCACCATTGATTTCGCATATTAGATAAACAGAGTTGTATTTTTAAATAGGTATTTTATATTTGTATTATTTTTTTATATAATAAAGCCGAAATAAATAAACCCAACTCTATCTAATAACAGATTATTTAAAATGTAAAAAGAAATTATGCGACTTATAGAATAAACGGAAAACATTATCTCTAATGAAAAAATTCAATTCTGAATACCTACAGCAAATTCGAGTGCTAGAATTTAACATCGAATAACACTAAATTGAAGATACTTTACGACGCTGCACAATAAATTAAAAACGTTAAACTTCTCGGCTCTCACAATTCAGATGACAAACGGGTTATTGTTTCGAAAATCACAAATAAAAACTACCGTTTCGTCCAAATTCTAGTAAAATGTTCACGTAGAAACACGAAACGGCGGAGGTCGCATCTTGATAACGAGATCTAATGTGGACTTTGGACTTGCGGGAGAACCACTAAAAGCGTTTATAAGTTTAGCGTTTTAGGTTATACGGGTAGTAAATGAGTGACCAATGGTGGGTTTAAGAGTATGTAAGACATGGAAGAATTATTTCCATGATTTTAGTTTTTTGTCTCCTTAAAAAAAATACAAATCGACGGGTGGGGTAATATAAATGCATTTTTTAAGGTTAGCTTATTAGGAAGCATGGTTGCCGAGCAACTTTCTATTGATGGTTAAGAAAGCATTTCTTGAATTTAAAGTAACTTTTTCGGTTTGTATTATGTTTTTCAGAGTTCATAAAAATAACTCAAATATAATCCAATTGTTTTTTGGGCTTGCATCGCATTCGCTCATACCTACGCCTTATACTAAATCGCTGCGTTAAGGTTCATACGTTCCTTTATCAACACCGACGATCAGCGTGCGTTTTAAACCATAATATAAATTCCATGTCAGCATAAACGTCCCTCTACCGGCCTGTATATAGACAGCCTTAGAAGCTTCGTATTTCCGCTGAGCTAAGCAACTTGATACATGCAACTTGTCATTTTGTGTTAGTTCCTGCACAATTATTTTACTGCTTTTTTGGACTGCAGCAGCGATCGTTGGCGGATAAGTCGATCGTGATTTATTGCTGTGAATATTGGTTAGCAATATTCTTTTGTACGGCGCTTGAAAATGTTAAATGTACGTCGTGTTTAGGAAATGGCGTTTAGATTGTAGTATTTTCTATTACTAACTTTGAAAATAAGTTACACATTTAATGGAATATTCGACATGAAAATTGACCACATTGAACAAGCTAGAATCGATTAAAAGTTTAAAATACTAATTCTCACGTAAAAAAACTCCAAAGAGTAAGCATGCCATAAAATGGTAAATAGATCTAATCAATAACAAACACTGCGAAGTTCCTAGAAGATCATACGAAGGAGATACACGATTTAAATTACAAATTATGACGTCAGCGCTTATTTATCACCGCACAATATTATCCCCCGGGCTTACCCATTCACAACGGATATCCACTTACCGAAACATACACTTTATAGGGATATAGAACATAAATTGTGTCCACCTTTGTTTATATAAGTAATTTAGGAAGGTATTGGCCATGTCGCTGCTCCCGCGGGACAGGTGTTACAGCTTCGTTGATAATTTAGTGAGGACATATGTAGATAATTAGATATAAGGAAAGCGAAACTAGGTATTTGACGATATAAAACATTTACTATTTAAGATAATAGTTTGAAATGTGAAAGTTCAATGGTATTATTGCAATATTCTTTAGAGGAGCCGGAGGCCCGTATTCATTCCTTACCCTTCCCAGTACATTCTTTTATTCCCTTATTATTATAGTTATTCCTTTTTTATCCTCTATCAATTAGGAGGCAAAGCTTTTGCGGCCTTGTTTCTGCAAATATTCATAGGCGGTGGTGATCGATTATAGCTCAGTTTCCCCCTATTGCATACTACTAATTACTAGGACAAGTGAATTAGTGTCGTTTTGACAGATTATGGATTATGAATAGGTACCTTTGTCTTCTTCAACTACAAGGGAAAAGTATATGAAAATTTTTTGTTTAGAAATTTATCGCGTTAACAATCTCTTGGCTGAATTTTGTAAACATACAGTTACAGTTTGAAGTGCATATATTTTCTTTCTAGGAATTTCGTTTTATGTTCAGTAGTATTTTGGCTTATCTATGCTCTATAGGCTCCATAAAAATAGTACGTATATATTTCAAATAAAAACATTGTGTATTATATATTAATGTTATCATTAAAAACGATGTTAAAATATATAAATGCCAATGAAGAACAATACATTCTTTGAAATAATACCATACGTTTCATGCTTAAACAAATATTTTATTAAGAAACTGAAATAATAGTTACGACGTGGTTTTACTGAAGCTATATTATATACCCGGATTACTTTACATGCGTGGATATTAGATACTTTACAGAGATAATTTTTCAGGACTTTTATATAAGATGGTGTTTGTAAATCTCGTAGATGACTGTGTTCCTTTTGGGCGTTTATCTGTACGTTTACTTACTTTTGTTTAGGTTCTATTAATGAAGTACAAATTTTTCGAATGTAATGATACATTTTCGTTGTCCTAATAGACGTCCACAATATTTTAGGGAAAATATCATCCATGTAAAACTTGGCCACTAACCATGATTAAAAAAAATTGTGTATATTATATTTTTTATGCCTTAATAAATATAGTTAAAAGAAATACTTAAAAAATCAACTGAAACAATGAACTTAATTGTTTCATTAGCTCTTAAATAAAATATACTATAAATCCTTCTAATATTATAAATGCGAAAGATTGTAGGGATGTGTGTGTTTGTTGCTCTTTCACGCAAAAACTATTGAACCGATTGCAATGAAATTTGATATGTAGATAGCTGGACATCTAGAATGAGATACAGAAAACTTTTTATCTCCGATATTCATACGGGATACGGACTAACGCGGGTGAAACCGCGGGGCGCAGCTAGTAAAGTATAAACTAAAATAAATGAAAAATTACAACATTCATGATGATGATCAGTTTTTCTACCAAATCGGTTCACCCTGGAAAAGTTATTAGATAAATTTTAACTTTTAATTAGTTATTAGATCAGTTATAACAGACACAGAAAATAGAATTGATTAGAGAACCTTTTTTTTAACTTGGTTAAAAACTGAAAGTCTAGATCATTATCTAGCTATTGTATTCAGTAAAGAATCATTCAGTGAGTGCTTTTATTTCCTTTGTCTTCCTAAAACATCGCATACTATTAAGTATTTATGTGTTTTAGTCCCCTATGTCCCTATGTTTCAGTCGAAAAATAGAATTCCATATTCTTAATTATTTACATTTCAAATATGCCGTTACTCCAATCTATTTACCTCATTACTCACGTGAAATGTTATTATTGTAACATTTATTGATACATTGTGATCCAAGTACCCGTGGGAAATGAACGGGATAGGAGCGGATACAAATAAATATACGAGTTAGTTTATATTCAACGCCATATTTAACTGGGCTATGTTTGGCGCAAATCGTTCATTCGTTCAATCGTTCATTTGGAAATACGATTGTCACATAGCCTAGTAGCATTAGTTTTAGCGCTATTTGTTATTTGTTTTATACTATGTGTTATAAATGAGAATCTATAAAATTATTTCTTAATAATTACCTAGTCTTGCCATAAATATTGTAATAAAGAAAAAAGAAAATTGTTAACTGCAAATAACATTTATTACT
>NC_052113.1:1729328-1755498 GCF_012273895.1 Zerene cesonia | reverse complement strand
ACAGATTCGAAATTCAAATGTAATATTTTTTTATAATTAAGTGTAACAGTATTTATGGCCAGACTAAGTATATTGACACTTTTTATTTGCTTACTCTTTTATTCAATATATGTAGTGTACATTTTAATTTATTTCGTTTTTCTTTTATTTAGACATAAAATGTTATGTAAAATTGTTTTAAGGAAGAAGCCACCGACAACCGAAACACAGTTTCCAACTAGTTCGGTAGTCAGTGGGTCTTATAAGAAATGTACTTATTTTATGTCAATAAATATATTTCTGTATTTTTTTACATTCATGGTAGTACTAAATGTTACCCACGGCTTCATTCGCGAGACTAAAGGCAATTATTAAGAAGCCTAGATATCATATCCAGACACAAAAATCTTAACACAAATTCGCTCCTTTGCGACGTGAAAGAAAGACAAACAAAGACACTTTCACATCTATAGAACTAGTCAGGATAATAAGTTTATCTAATGAATTGCTGTTTATCACGCGTGCCATTTATAAAAACATCACTGAAAACAATGAGATAAACAGAAATAAAACAAACGAACGTAATTCAGGTTTGCAATCGTCTAAAACAAAGCTACGAAGAGTGTATACAGAATCGTCCGTATACATACGACACACACGACGCCGCCACGCAAGCGACCGCATTTCAGGAATTTCGGAGACCGGAAAAGTCAGTTCAGAATTTTAGGGGCATCCAAGCTTTCTGAAGGGGAATTCGAGAGTGGTTTGTTTTATTACTTTTATATCAGTCAGCAAAGGACGCAATTGTTATAGTGAATGTTTTCGCTTTGTCTCTATGAGCTGGATATTGGTTTGAAAACTTGTTAGATGCCTTCGAAGAATTTCTAATAATGTAAAACTTTGTACGCGGAGCACTCGTGTTGCGATTGAGTTTTGTTGTGTTTCGTACGGACGAATTGACTTTCACTCGTTTTTGTGTATTTGTTATTGTGTATTTAATGTATATAATTGTTATTGTGTATTTAATGTATATACTCCTATAAAATTATTAATAGTCATTTAACTCTGTATGAGAGGAGAAGCGTACGGCTTCAATGTTTTTTCTTTTCCAGGGATTAATTTCAGACTTTATTTCAGTATTCATTCATAATATTTCGTACATTGAATGTTTTTGAGATTGTTTTTAGATATTTTGCTTTATTTGTGTTTCGTTTTAAAACTTTATTCAATTTTCAGCGTTTTCAATAAACGGCATCAAAGCCGAACATCAATGAACAGACGGTAACGAGAACAAATCGATTATACGTACAGACGGATCCTAGACAAATATCTGTATATTAAACCCTCTCTAAAACTGCCTGGGGCTATGTTAGCAAAAATTTAACCGTTCCACCGAAATTTAATTTCACGACCAATTTGTTCTGTTTTGTACTAGAATGTAGTTATTGTTTTATAGAGCTATATTTAATAGAATTTAATAATTTATCAGTAAAGATAAAACACTTTCATTTTCTAGGGATAATTAGTTTGGTTTGGAAATAGGACAAGAACTATTTCCCTTTGTTTAATCGATTTAATTAATGCCGATTTCTAAAGTACAAATTTTCTATCAATAAGGTTATTTCTTCAAAGTAGTTACTTGTTAAAAATTGTGTGTTTCTTAAAGAGCAGTGTCGCGTAATCATTTGAGAAATATGAAATATTATAGAATTATAGAATTCTACGACAATATTTAAATACTTCAGTTCTAATTTACAAATGACAATCACAATAATCTTCAGGCTGATGTTACAAGGCGTTGCTTTTGAAATACAATTTGTTCCTTAATTCTACAAGCCTATTCTCGATTATTCTCAATGTCGAGTCTTTGAGCCTTCTTTGAGGGATACATTTGTATTTTTAACAGCCCTATTACTTCCACTTTCTAATTAAAATATTCCTTTGGCGCCAATTGTAATTGGAACAGTTCAATTTCTTGGGAAAATAGAATACTTAAATCTTATGTAATGCCAGTTTCAAAAGTGTCGCTATTAAATACGTTGTATTTTAAAAAATATTTTTACTCTTCTTAAAAGAATAAAATGACAGCACAATGGAATAAAAGCAATGAAATAATTTTAGATGTTTTGGCGCGAACTTGGCTTTTTATAGTCAGAACGTTTAAAATATCAATAATGGTTGTTAAAATTTCACATGCCATTTTCATATAACATTTATATAAAATGCAAAAAGCCGTTTTTATATTCCAATTGGCAATTATATCTATAGCAAAAAAGGTTCCACAGCCAGTGTGAAAAATTACAACTCTTCCAATTGTACTCAATTCAGGCTTACCTTTTCGAACGTAATCCATTTAATTATCTGTAACCCTCGATTGCTGACGTCAATGGCAACAAAAGATGAAACGAATGAAAGATGTTGCCATTACGCAAATTGATTACGTAGCTAGTGTTGCCACACATGAATAATAAGGTTATATTGTGGTATTAGCTGTTTTATTATTATTTTATTTAAGCATACTAGCAGCTAAAAAGCTGATGCGTACATTATAGGTTGATGAAGTTTATAACTTTGTTTTTTAATTCTGTCCAAATTGTTTAGAAAGAGCTTTGTCTACATTGTAGGCGTATTTTAAACAATAACATCGTTTATGTTAAAAAAGTACATAAATTTATTTGCGTTTGTAGTTTTTTTTAATATTATCTATATTAATGGTAAGATTGGGTTTTGCTTAGAAATAGAGGTTGAAGAATATATTTTTTAAGGACACACTTCTACACAAGTTAAATACCGATGTAAAGTGTAATATAATTAATATGTTTACATTAATAATACGTAATGAAGTAATTTATTGTGTCAATATTATAAGCAATTTTAAGTTCAGAATAATTTAAAAAGAAACGGACCAACATTTGTACTAAGGCAATTTCATAGATATTTTTTGAGCAGACTTTCTTTATTCTATACTAGGTGCGCCTCGCGGTTTCACCCGCGTATGTCCGTATCCCCTATGAATATCGGGATAAAAAGTTGCCTATATGTTATTACAGTTGTCCAGCTGTCTACGTACAAAATTTCATTGCAATGGGTTCAGAAGTTTTTGCGTGAAAGAGCAACAAACACACACACACATCCTTACAAACTTTCGCATTTATGATATTATAGTAACTCTAGAGAATAACTATACAATAGAACCACTATACAATCATCAAAATATGATAACGAGTAAATCGGTCAACCAGGCACCAGCTAAAACAAATATTACAATCCATTTTCCACGGTTCCAGCGTTAAAGCCCGCACTCTCCAACTTTTTGCATGTGTAAAAACGGTTGACGTATAAAATAACGCATTTCCAATTAAACAGACGTAACAAAAACAATTTCCCGCGGTCGGCATTACGGTGTATCTCAATTAAAGCGCCCTTCGCGCGGA
The DNA here is from genome assembly GCF_012273895.1 of Zerene cesonia. Lineage (NCBI taxonomy): Eukaryota > Metazoa > Arthropoda > Insecta > Lepidoptera > Pieridae > Zerene > Zerene cesonia. Next base: position 1,752,085 of record NC_052113.1, on the reverse strand, counting down.
AACCGTGCCAAATGCACTTTCTGGGTACGTTCGTTGAGTTTCGGGACTGTTGCTTTGAAGTAATTTTTTCTCGTTAATTGTAAGGAAGCCAGGCTTAGAATTCCCTCATTGTGGGGTAAATAATGAGAAGAGTGATAATTAAATTGAGTACGGATTTGCGGTACTGCGAAACGTTTTTGTTTGCTTTGTTGATGGAGATCCGAACGCTCTCTTGAAACATCTTCCAATACAAGTTTTTCTTAAAGGTAATAAGTCATATAATCCTACTTATATTATAAATGCGAAAGTTTGTAAGAATGTGTGTGTGTGTTTGTTTCTCTTTCACGCATAAACTTCTGAACCGATTGCAAAGAAATTTGGTACGTAGACAGCTGGAATAACATATAGGCAACTTTTTATCCTGATATTCCTACGGGATACGGACTTACGCGGGTGAAACCGCGGGGCGCAGCTAGTTTTGTAATAATTGTAATGAATGTAGACTCATTTCGATTACAATTAGTGTACATTCGTCTTTGTTGTGAAATCTCGTAGCATTTTGAAACGATTTGAGGGAAATGCATTAAACGTTTGATAGACAAATCAATTTTTATTAAAGAGACTCGGGTTGGAATTGATGAATCGTTTTTAATTTTAAGGTATCCAAAGACCTTTATAATTATAACAGTTTTTCTGATATTGTCGGCGGAGACAAATCAAATAAATCGCAGCACGTCAAAACTTGACAACTTTATATACATTGGCACATTGACACGCTTGCCAAAAGCTAAAATGTTTTCCACATCGCATGCACAATCTATTATACGGCCTTTTTATATAATTCCGTGTTACATAACATTTGTGCACCAACTTCATTCCCAATAAAACCATTACCGAAACAATATTTCCGCCGAAACATAACCTCAAATTGTACCAACCGAAAGTCAATGACATTTCTCACGAAAATGGCCAATTTCCAGTCAGCTTCTGGCACTAAACTAACAATTCTCAATATCCAGTCATACAGGCCTTTCAAATGGCCTAACTAATACGGGGATCGCACGTACGCCGAAACACGTACAGACAACAAAACATTGTTATCTAATATGCATTTTATTGTCGTGCGGTAGGCGCGGAGTTCCCGCGTACGGTCGGCAAAATAGTTTACGGGTGGAACGTTGCTTTAATTTTTAGTCTCTTGAAGTATGGCGTGAATTTAAAAGGTGATGTAGGAATGTAAATTTATAGTTTATTTAAAAACAATGATTTTAAGGATATTTTGTGGTTAGTATGAATATGTTATATGTATATGTTTATAATATTATATATATTTTAAATAAACCATCCTTGTTAATATCATAAATGCAAAAGTAAAAGTCGTAGCTAGTTTAATATGATATTTATGTATCTGTGCCCGTACGAAACAAAGTATTGTTGTTCCCACCTCCAGCATCTTAGAGAGTACCTAATTAGTTTCACAAATTTGAATATAATTTGCATTATGTTTTACTCATTATTCTCATTTCACTTCATTAATTTTTAGCCTTTTCACAACAATAATTTTATTTCTTTCATACCACGAAACATTCTATTTCCGAAAGCCATAGGCAAATACAGTCACGTAAAATTCGATGATCCTTCTATGAATTTGAATTAAATTAGTAATTCCATTTTCAAAATGGTGATGCCAACATTAGGGGTATCGAATGAGCCGAGCGAGTTTGATGACAGTCGTAGCGTGCACATGCCGCCTTATTTGTTCGGACAAGTTCCACGACACATTGTGTACGTGGCTTAACTTTAGCTGGCTGGCTTTAACTATGACAGTTCTTAATAGAACAATTAGGAATTCCATTTTCAAAATTGAACAATAACATTGAATGTATTAAAGCAATGACAATTGCTATTTTTAAAGGAAGTGTGGCATTTTATCACATTAATCGTGAGTTATTTTGAATTAATTAATTTTTTTTATTAAGTCTATTTTCATACTATACACTTTTTCAACACAATCCTGTTGACAAGTTCCTTAGAAAATAAAGAACTCCTGTATTTATCACACTCTCTTGCCATCGTATTTTTCTTTATACCATGTCATATTCAGTCATAAGACGTATTTTTGCTTCCCGATAAACAATATGAAACGAACTTGATCCAAATAGATTTAAGGCCGAAGCCATTTATATCTCTTTCACGGGCATAAAAAATCCAAACATTCTGATTTTCATATTCGATAAAGCGTTTAAATCTTTTAACGTGGGGAAAATCGGGTCAATCCAAAACCAAGCCGTTCATGGGCTTTCAATCTGTGTTTCTGACTGAGTAACCTCAAAAGGGCTGTTTTAATACGCCATGCTAAACGTAGCGATAACATATATGCGTTTTGAAGTGCTGGGCTGAAAGGCATGCAAGGCTTACGGTGACCGGTCGTGAATTGGTTTAAAATATGGGTAATTCCTTAACGATTTTCAGCGTTTTGGAATAAATTGTATAGCGTTAATGAAGTTTTCAGGTGGCTTTTTGGAAGTTACATTCACTCTGTAGGGTGGTTGATGATGAAGGGACGGGTTGGGATAATGTATTTATTGATCGATAATATTCATGCTTCTTATTGACATTTTTATCACATGTAGCGAATACTACGCAATTTGTTAATCATTATTAAACATACAAACAACTAGCTTTCAGCCCGTGGCTTCGCCGTCATTCGATTTAAAGACACATTTGCCGTTCCCATGCGATTTCTCCAATAAAAACTATCCTATTCTTCGATCTTCAACTATCTTTGTAGCTGCCATATTTTCATCAAAATCGGTTAAGTAGTTGAGCGTGAATAAGAGACATAGAATGACAGACAGTTAATTCCGAATTTGTAATTTTTAATAGAAATCAGTACGATAGTTAAAATACCATTTTTTCACACTTATCTTTCGTTTCTTTGTATTCGTTTAAGTTTTAATTTTCAACGTTTAGTACTTTATGTCAGGACCTAAAACATTCTTAAAATTATCAATAGCTCCCGAAAATCAACATTAATGAAACAATTAACGTAATGAGATATTGATTATGCACCCTTATTTAAATATTCTCACGTAAGGTCCCTTGTCCATTGGGGAATGAGCGTGAGTATTTCAGATTTATGTTTGGCAAGCTATTATTTTTAATAGATTTAACTTAAACGGTAAATAATTGGAAGAATATATGTATATTTTTTTTAATTATAGTTAATAATTTTTAAACGGATAATTATTAATAGCTTGGGAATTAATTAATTTTATCAATGTTTTTTTTTACTCATAAACACTCACATAAAATTTCAGTTTATATCAAATACAATACAATACAATGGCTTATAATCCTACTAATATTATGAATGCGAAAGTTTGTAAGGATGTGTGTGTGTTTGTTGCTCTTTCACGCAAAAACTACTGAACCGGTTGCAAATGAAATTTGGCACGTAGATAGCTGGACAACTGGAATAACATATAGGCAACTTTTTATCCCGATATTCATACGGGATACGGACTTACGCGGGTGAAACCGCGGGGCGCAGCTAGTAAGTCATATTTCCACTTTAAAATCGTTCTAATTCCATTGCAATACGATACTCAGTTAAGAATAGGATATACCTTTCTTGTTTCATTCTTCTCTTGTTTTAAATGAAATAGAAACGAATTAGTCAGACAGTCTCCCCGTGACCACGCTCGCTGTAGTGTTCGAAACGTCGGGTTAATAATATAATGAATAAATTACGTTTACAATCCGTTAGAGAATCTTTAATTTCTAAACGTTTAATGAGAAAATAAAACGAATTAGTTTCAAAACATATAATTGATACATTATAATATTACAAAAGTTCGCCCCCACTTTACCCTTGGTACCAACAGAAATAATTAACCCAAATAGCATTCAAGGGTCACACACACACACACACACACATCCAACGGTGAAAGAATTTTTGAAATTAGTCCAGTAAGTCATGTGATTAGCGCATTCAAACATACAGGATTATAGATAACTTCAGATTGTATACTATGAAGTGTTGATTTGTTGAAAGTATCTATAATATTCAATAGTAGAAGAAACAATATATTTCATTTATATTGGGATAACCTAGTGATAGCACTATCTTCTAATTCTGACTACGAAATATAAATATATACTACATTGTAATAATAAACAATGCTGTATTGAAGATAATTAATTAAACAGTTACTTGGTTGTATGATTCCGATGCATTCAAGGAGTGTTCCTTGAATGCATCGGAATCATACATATCTGAGATAAATATAAATGTTAGCCTGAGGACTATTACATTTTTACCCATACACGTGGATGAACTGAAGGTTCACACGATTACCCATAACTAATAAATATATATGTCGGATATAAATCTGTTTCAATAATCTGTTGGATGAATAAGTCTGTTAAGATACAGATGTCGCTTTTCATAATTTGTCAAAACTAGTTCTTTTTCTTTAGTGGCAATTTCCGACCCCGTCAATACTAGTTTACCTATCGAATCCTATAAAATGTCGGATCACTTTTTTTTTTTATTTGTTTCAAAAATTTTTACATGATATAGATACATATATTGCATTGAACCCCACATTAGGATCCCCTTTGTTATGAGGCTCAATCTCTTTCTAGAAACGTGGTCTACTTTGAAAACGTCTCTACTTAGAAACGTGGATTCAATCATGTATATTAATCTACTCTTTCGTGAATTCGTACGTATTGTACTTTGGTGTTTAAACGTTGATTATTTAATGTTCGACCAAACTACCCTCGCTTTTTTAATAGTCTGTGACTGGCTGTGATTCGTTATCCACTGACTACGTGTATAAGGCAGTTGTGTAGCATTACAGAACATTCTTATTAAGATGAAACTAATATGCAACAGAAACACTTTTGATTTGTAACATATACGTTCTTTCCAGATACCAACATCATCGACATTGTCTACCCAATCTACCAACATGATGTATCTCGCTTAAACTGACGAGGCAAGCCAGCACGGTGGCGGGCTATACCCGGCACGCAGTCTACGCGGGCGGCGCTACGTACCACGCGCGCTCGCCCGCCGTACCTCTTAACGCAAGTGAGTGAACTCAACGTCGTACTCAAACTCAATTTTTAAGAGTGGCTCATGCGTTTTTTTATGTAATAGCGAGCACGGTTGAAAGGCAATGTAATAGCATAAAGCATACAGCATACTAATTGATGTTGACTGAACTGGTTCTACACCTAGATTTGATCAAAATCGATTCCATTTGGACGGTGATGCGAAACAAATTACTTTTATGTATATATTTCATTTGAAAACTAGCAGTGGATTATTTGTTGTTCTGTTTAGAACTTGCGAAAATAAATTAATTTCATTTACGGATATCATGTTAAAATATGATAAAAATCGAATTAAATGTTTTTGACTACAAGAAATAAAACAGCTATATTTATACTTCGAAATATGGACATAGACAAACCTAGATATTAGACATGTTAACAAAGGTAAGTAATGTTATTCAACATCTTAAAAATGTTTCATTCTACCAGCATTAGTGACATTTTAATACTAAAAATAGAAACAGTTATTTAATGTTACTAAACGCTAATATTTTCTCTACGGTATAATGTGTTTGTTAAAGCATAATTAACTTGCCCGTAATTACCAAATAACTTGTTATAACAATAATCATAATAGACAATTGACCGTTCGAGGCTTTGTACTAATGTATTGGCTAATTTTGTGTACCGTCAGCAAACGAAGTGTGCAATAATTTTGTTTCAATATCTTTAGTTTCACGATTTGAATTTTAATTAATTTTTTTGTCATAGTAAAATTCTTAGCAGTTAAAATTAAAGGTTTTTGTATAGATCTACCTGCTACCAGGCTTTCTAATGAACGTTAATGGACCATCTCAAAGTTTTACTGTTTTATCAAAAACATCATACACATTTCATGTAACGAAACTACTGACATGTAGATTCTTCTCCGAGTTTGATACATTAGTTGTATTGATGCTCAAGTTCTATCAAATAGACAAAAGTATCTATTATTCCGACTGCGATTGCAACAAATGTTTGCGGACCGTACACAGATTGTATCGTGGACTAATCTGTCAGTTCACACGTCACTTCTATGAAAGTGAATGACCCATATACCGTTTGATTTGAAATGCCATAAATAGAATATTAATGTTACATCCACCGCCGCCATGTTGATTTATTGTTTTGCGCGATGAAAGGCGATGTTTGCTGAATCAATTTCTGCGGTTTTGTCTGTGAAAGATTATTGATTGTTTCATCTCATGGTTACTGGGCATTTTCATTAGGTTACGTTGATTTGATATTCGTTACGTATCGTTTTTAATTTGAATTATGTAATTATTCGCATATGGAAAGTATCCGAAAATGACATTAAGGAATTGATTATAAGTACATGAAAGATTCAGACTTAATAATATATTGTTATTTAGTTTTTGTCACTTCGTAATTCATGTTTCCCTACGACCTATAAATCATTCAAACAACTTCTACAAAATTAAATTGAAGGCTATATACTTCTATAAAGAGCAAAACCATGTTTGCTTCGACTACGAGTGATTTTTGAGACATGCACTACTCGTTAGAGGGACTACACTTATCTTGGAAAAATGTACTGGTATTTTATTTTATATCAGAACCACATGAGCTGATAATGAAGGAAACAGAAGACTGGTACGACCGCTAAGTAACAAAACAAACGGTATGACAAACGTACATAGTACAATTGATTACATATATTAATACTTTAGTGACAATAGTCGTAATATTGTATTAAAAATTAGCGTAAATCTTCGTATGCATGTCTTAGTGTCTTAGTGTCTTAGTGTCCTAAAGTGTATTAAATATGCGTAAATCGTTTCCGTTGTTTTTACAGAAATATGTTTATGTATAAAATATTGAATGTATAATATAATTACGGCATTTAACTAATGTAATATATCTTATCGTACAAGTTTAATCTACATATGAGTATAAATGTATAGAAAGAATTCACAAACTATAGCAAAAAGCATTCATTTCTCCATTTATCTGTTAGCGGTAGCATAGATCAAACATTTAAGGCCGAATTCAAAGTTAAATGCCTCTCCGATACAATCACCATTAATCTAGCAAGACCTTTGGAGACGTAAGTGTGCAATATCACATTCCCAACACTATTGTACACTTGAACGGACGTTAAATTGTGCCGTATCCGAAATTCTCCGAATTATCGTTCATGGCAGACTTGATATTTATTGCTGTGTTGGTACGTAATTACAGATGGAGATAGCTTTCATTTGTTTTACTAATTGCATTATAATTGGATGTGGTACTTGTTTTTTTGTATGGGAATTCATAATTGCGTTCAAGCCAGCTTTGTCCTTTCGAAGCTATATGACTCCGAGCAATGTACTTATTTATACATTATCAATAATGTCAGCCTTTCGCTTATTTAAATATTAAAATAATTCAGAATTAAAGCATGTTGCTTTCCGTGACTGTTTTGAAAAAAATTACGAAATTCCGGAGGCCCGTTTCCTTTTCCTCACCCGTCCCAGTCCATTCCTTTTTTCCAGTCGACAATCCTTTCCTTTTCCCTTACCCTATAAAAGCGGACAGCGCATTCGCAGAGGCACTACCTTTGCGAATGTTCATGGGCGGTGGTGATCGCTTACCATCAGGCGAACCACCAGCTCAGTTGCCCGCTATGACATAAAAAAAAAAATTTTCAGTGTTATTTAGAATTTTAAGACTGCATTTAGAATTCTACTTTCCAGTCACACGAAAATATTCGCTGTAACCCTTAAACCAAAGCCGCAACACTGTTTTTAATCAAGTGTTATTAAATTATCTTGTAAAAACTGATTTTAATCAAGTGTATTAGTTTACGAACCGGTTTTGCATATATTTGCATATTCCGGAGTTTTCCCAACTTAATATTAAGTTATACAAGAGCATGTTTAGGTAACGAATTTCCAATACTGACATAGTTCTGATCAATTTGCAAGGTGCTATGTCGTTTATATTATCTACGGTAAATTGTATACTGGTTAGTGAAGTTCTATTTCATTGATCTTCTAGCAGCTTTCTATTCCCTGACTAGTTTTTCTTAACTATTTGTTCCCAGGACACATTCCTATACTGCTCGCTTAATAGGTTTTTCCATGTAGGTTATTTTTTAAGATAATTAGAAGAAAACGCGTTTTTTAATATAAAAATTATGATGTTTTGTAAATAATCATACAGTCTTTTTGTTAGGAATATGCTTTGTTTATTCTTACAAATGAAATAAACATCTCAATTCCTAAGCCCTTGTTCCGAATACTTAAGATAAATTGCATTGAACCTTAACGTATTTTCAAAAGAGTTCAAAATTGATCGATGTCGTATTCCCTGGAACAGAATCGAAAATATTCAAATATTAGATGTCTTTTGCGAGGCACGTTTCTCTCTTTTATTGTTTCAAGGGAAATTGAACCCTAATACTATGACGTTAAGTGTAAATTGAATCGCTTCTGAGTACACATTTTGACTTATTGTAGAAATGATAGATTGTGAGCCAATACTTTAGGTATTTCATCGAAAAAATACAAAATACAAATTTTGGGACAATTGATGTAAAATAGGATTTGAAGTGAGCAGACACTATTACTCACGCGAAGTTTCACTTTGATATTAGCCACGAAGTTCAGCTATCTAGGGTTGCCATTGAATTTTGTACGCTACCAAATGTTACCCTTTTTAATGGGAAAAAAGGTATGTTGTAAATTTCAGGTGACAATGTTTCCTGGGGTCCATTAATTTTTACAGCTTGTTGTTTTAAGTATATGTTATTCATACAATTTCGATGTTATGTTGTTAATCTAATTTAAAATTAAATTTCGATTTAAAAACATTTAAAACCGATTTTCAAAAATAAAGTTACATGTTCATACTATTACTTTACCCGATTCACTCAGATTTCGAATAAACACACATCATTTATTTTAATATACTTAGTAACTTTCACAGTCAAGTACACTTGCGCTATAAATAAATATAAAGGTGTCGTTTCCTGTATTTAAATTCACTTGCAATATTTCCCACTATAGGGTTAACACGTCCAAAAGGTCGTTAGTCCCGTGCACCGGGCCGGAATAATTGAATTACACACGGCTATACTGCCGATGTGACAGTTATGTTACGGTGCATGCGAATCTCTACCTTATGGTTTTATTCAAAAACAAGCTTATGATTAACTTATCTCTTGTTAGTAGGATCACCTGACTGTGAAAAGAGAATCAAGTCTAGAGGGAAACAATTATTACATTGTTGTACAGTTTTGTTTTAGTTTCATTATGATTTTGTTGATGTTTTTATCAAAACATGTATGCTATATACGCTATTAGTTATTTTTGAATCATAAATTTACCTTTTAAGTGTCTTTTCTTTCACTTAATAAATTCATCTAACTTCATATTTTGAATAAAAACGTCTTTTGAAAATTCTGTTGCTTCTGCAATTTCAAATATTTGCGACGAAATGCTATCGTCGTAATATATATAAATAAAATACAAAAATGATGTGATTGGCGTTGCTGACCGTACTAAAACTGATAAGCATTAACTACCAACAGTACTGATTTAACCGAACATTATTTCCTAATAATTTTGCTCCAACATTGCATACTCAACAGAGCATTAGGTGTTTGAAACTAGATTGAGATGAAACTAACTTGAAAGTTCTAGAAGCGTGGGTAATTAATTATATTTGCTAAGTAATTCAGCGCGGCATCTAAATTTCAACTAATTAACGGTGTATTTCAGTGTCTTCACAATACGGGTGAACTTTCAACTATTTCGTGTTATTATGTACAGGGAATTTGATTCCCAGTATTAAATTTTTTAAATTTAGAATTTAAATATTGACAGATATACTCTATTTGTGGAGGTATAGGTTTGATCATCTGTCAATGTCAAAATACTTTATTTATTTCTTTCTTTAATTGCCATTCAAAATTACCTACTTTATAAGTTAGAATAAAAACGAATAAGTTGCTGTGGCTGTCCTCATAATGCTGTTTATTGAAGGTAGTCCGATTTAGGATGGTAACGATACTGATCTACGATTATAAGACTCTTCAATGTCGTTCAGGATATAAACATTAACTTAGACAGTAGTAAATAGTCTCATCCTCTGTTCAATATTTGACATTAGAAATATCCGTCCAACGGTGGGATCGAGAATTGCCAATAAAGAAAAAAATGAAGAAGAAACAGCTTAGATAATTACAATTTTGATTGTCTTATATCTCTGATAATTAAATGTGAGGCTAACAACCTATACTATATAATAAGTATATTATATTTTATCTATCTTCCTAACATTTATAAAGTGCGTGACCAAAGGAGCATAAAATAAGATATCAAAGCATTAAAATTAACATTTTATGACACGAACGTACTACGGTCATTGCATTAACACCCTTGCACTGTCTTCGTTGATGTATGTTACCAGTTGGAATACATACATAATTTTATGCAACATTAGACTCATATCTTTTTGACATGTAACATAGAAATACTGATGACCTTTGCATTGTTGCGAGTAGATACGCTCAAGTTGTTGTAATTTAAATCTTTTTGGCTGTATTGTAAAGTTCAAAATATAATCTTAGTGTGTTTTTGGTTTTTATCAAACAACAATAGGATGATTTAGATGACATTGGGTATGGAACATACAGCTGGATGTATAAGCAATTGATTTATTTAGATTTAAACGTGGCGGAAATGTTATACTTACATATAGCAAACCTATAATAAATTAAATCTAAGTCTAACTAGAAAAAAATGATTGTCCTGAAATAAAAGCCTTGATCCAACTTTTTAGACGAAATTTTCATCCGATCAGTGGAAATGGCAGTTAAAAAGAGTTTTACTTTGTAGAAGATATAATGGTTGTCTGAAAGTTATCGTTTAATTTTAGATAGGTTAGAGGTGATTGATGTATGGACCATGTGTGAGTTATTGATGCGTTAGGCCTACGTACCTATAACTAAATAATAGGTAGGTATACCTAGATACTACGTTTTTCTACTTCGTTTTTTCCATTGGCGTTCGTTGTTTTGTCTAGAGCAGATAATATATAGTATCGTTTCTGAAAATTTAACATAAGGAAAAGAAAAAAGGTGGATAAAAAAATGGTATTTTATATAATAGACATCTACTAATTGTTCAATAGTGTATTGAAAAATACACTATTCAAAAAAAGGCCGGAAACTCTAAAAACAAATTGTGCATGAGCATCCCACTAACTTTAGCTATAATGGGCCCATTTCTGTAAGCCAGGCCAGCCAACTTATTGTTATGATAATAAAACCCTAATAAATCCGCGTTTATCGGTTGTACCGCCTCTTAATATCAGATACGTTCTCCATTTAATGATTTATCGCTTATTTTACCCTATATATGAGGAGAATCTGTTTAAGTAAGGTAACTCAGCGTTAATAAAATATTTAAAATGTTTGTTTGTAGCACTAACACTCATTAGATGTTCCAAAGAAGAAATGCTTTCACACGTAGCTTTCACAATACAATGGACATGAATTTAAAAAATTATGATCCTCAATTCTTTCTTGAAAGTAAGTTAAGATTCCGGAACGGTGCCATACCTGGTGTTAATGAAGTTAAAAAAAAAATATGTAGATAGTTAGTTAATCCTCTATTGAACTAGATTTATATCCAATGTTGTCCAGAAAGGAATTCTATATTTTGAGAAACCTACGTACCTACATACTTATGGTTTTTTAAAATAAATTTTTATCAGATTAGCTTTTTGACTACCATTTTTAAAGGTATTAAGTCAAAATGAAGTATATAAAATATATTTAAAAAATACATTGATTATTAAAATAATTTAGATGTCACACTTTCGAGTTGTTATCACATTATAATTAGCGCCATCTATCCTACTTTTATCTGTGAATATAAAGACTGTTTTATCTACGAGGTTTTTCTGCGCATGCGTATAGCGTTCGAGGCCACGGTCACAAACACAAATCTGAATTTGTCGATTACGTAGCCCGCGGGCCGCGTGGAGCGTACACACACATACACAACATCAGTCGTCAGCATAGATTATACATATATAGTTGTCAGTAGTGCTATACTACTCTTTGGTTGTCAGTGTCCGTCGTTGTCAAACGTGTGCCGCTTGTCAGAATGTTTGTAGTTTCGTGATTTTAGTGTTTATTTACGGTTATCGCATTAAAAAAGGGTTAAAAATGTAAGTATATTTATATAATTTTGTATTTATTACCTTGACTTTCTCATCTATTAGTTTATGTCAGGAACAATAACTGAAAATAACCTTTACATGTATCTTGTGTGTCGTAATCAACTAATGATTAGATACTTATTAGTAATTGACTTTTGTATTATGATAAACGTTTCTTAGATATTAAATAATTATATTTTTGATGTTAGAGAAAAATTACGATTATTATTGCTTAATTCAGACACCTCGCAGACGTCCGATATGGTCTAGTGGCTAGGATACCTGGCTCTCACCCAGGAGGCTCGGGTTCGATTCCCGGTATCGGAATACTTTTTTATTTTTTTTTTCTTTTTTTCAGATTCATAATGAACGCAAAAGCGGCGCTGGCAATTTGCATGGTGTTTGTTGGGTGTTGTTCCAATGTTGTGTTTTTAGAATTAGTTGTGAAAGAGGACCCAGGCGCGGGAAATTTAGCGACATTTTTGCAATTCTTACTCATTGCAACTGTTGGTTTTTGTACTGTTGGCAAATTTGGAACGGCTAAACGCAACATACCCTTTAATCAGTACTTGCTACTTGTGGGATTCTTCTGGACCAGCAGTGTAGCGAACAATTATGCATTTGACTTCAATATATCTATGCCGTTGCATATGATATTCAGGGCTGGTTCGCTGATGGCAAACATGGCTATGGGTGTGTGGATATTGAAGAAGCGCTATCCAGCATTAAAGTACCTAGCAGTATTCATGATTTCAGCTGGTATAGCCATCTGTACCATACAATCAAGTGGAGAAGTCAAAGCTCCAAGGGAAACCCATGAAGATGCTGCCGAGGAAGAGAAACTCAAGTTCATTGACTGGCTCTGGTGGTGTTTGGGCATTGCCATTCTAACCTTTGCCCTTTTCCTCTCAGCTCGTATGGGAATTTTCCAAGAGTCGTTATATTCCAAGTATGGAAAGCACCCGTGGGAGGCTTTGTATTATACTCATTTATTACCATTAGTGTTTTGGTTACCGACAGCGCCTAATATTACCAACCATGTATCTATAGCATTAAGCACACCTGTAGTAGAATTTCTAGGTATCACATTCCCGAGACAAGTCTTATGGCTGATTTTGTATGTATTAACGCAAGGACTATGTATCAGTTCTGTATATGTTTTGACAACTGAATGTGCCTCGTTAGTTGTAACTCTCACGGTCACATTGAGGAAGTTTGTATCACTCATATTTTCTATTTTGTACTTCAAAAATCCCTTCACTTTAGGACATTGGATCGGTACATTATTAGTGTTTATAGGCACTTTGATATTCACTGAGATTTTACAGAAAATGGTTGCATTTGTTGTGCCTAAAGACAAAAAGAAAGTACAGTAATTTTATTGTGTTATTTACACATTGTGATAGTTTTGCCATATTCAGAGGCATTTAGATGTTCCTTATGCAATTACATGTTTTTTTTTATTGTATCCCATTGCAATTTTTTTTTATAAATGATCTTTATCACGTTACGGAAGTTTTAAAACAGCTTAGTCATTCTGCTGAGATAATTTTTATGAGATACTGGTTAGTATGTGTAATAGATAAAATATTGCATTGTCATAATTATAGTGTATCTGTGCAGATACACAGCTTAGAAATAATAAATGATATGTTGCTATTTTATCATAAACAAATTATTTATTTATTGTTTTACTTTTAAATTTTACATGGTACAAAGATATTGTGTTAACAGTTAACAGAATTTTTTATTAATTATTTTTTTTATTATATTGACTCAATATCAGCTATTTAATTTATATAAAATAAAATAATGAATAATTATTGTGTAATTTATGTATAAAAATTGATAAAAAGATATTGTGTTTGTTTTTTTAATATTTTTTTTTATTTAAGTATTCAAGAACAAGTAATTATAATAAATTATAATCTTAACATTCAATACACATTACGTTAGACATTACGTCTAGAATAAAATTATAATAAAAATTCAAGTTTAAATCATGTTCGTTTATAGTGTTATTATATATGCAACATAGGGAATTGGAATTTGGAGTTTTAAAATATTTTTTTTATGTTTGAATAGGGTTGCCATTTTTTGTAAATAAAGGTCAATAACGTTGCTTATTTTTGCTAAGTGCTAGGTCCGGTCAAGGTTGTGAATTGTTAATCATACTATCACACTAATATTAAAAATGTGAAAGTTTGTTTGTTTGGATGTTTGTCCGTCAATCACACTGAAACTACTGAACGAATTTTGAAACTTGAAGGGTATGAGCTGACTTGGGTGATAGGATACTATTTATCCCGATTTAATGCTCCCTTGGGATAAAACAGGAAACTTGATATTCGGGAGGAGCCGGGATGAGCGTCTAGTAAAACATAAAAATGTCATTTATACATTTATTTCAATTTGACGAACCGTGTCAAATTATATTCACAGGTGAAAAATTAATTTTTTCCTTTTAAATATCTGTATGTGTGTTCACCCGCCTGTCTGTACCTCATTAACCGTAATAAATGTTAGAGTTTTTGAAGATGATGTTGCCGTTAAAACAATAAATAAAAATTTGAGGTTAAGCACCGATTGGTGTGGTCATTAATTGGATGGGTAACAACTTTATTCTTAGTTGCACTTCAGTTTATTTGTACGGACAGATTATTTAATGTTCCTGGTCGTACTTGCACTTCACCGTATTTGTATAAATTTCTTTACTTCATTTTCTTCTCTCTTTCTTTATCTTTTCTTTACTGTTTAAATTTCTATTGTTGGAAAAAATTGGCAACCCTATACTTAGAATACAGACAATTTTTCAGTGAGATTTTTTATACTTTAAACAATATTATATTTGAATAATTGCATTAGTTTTAATTACACCTTAACACGAATTAAATGAATAAATGACTTTATAATCAGATGATTATGTACCTAGCATAATATTGTGGTTTATTTATATTTTAAATTCGATGTGTATAAACTATATTTATATTTTATCGTTTTGGTTATGTCTAAAATCGCTTTTAAAGCTTTACGCGGGCACTAAATTAAAAAAATAAGAACAACGTAATGAATAGCAATAACTAAATATGACGAATAAAAAATGGAAAATATATGTTTCTTTTATTTGGTATTATAATGTTTAGCTAAACAAATCCCATAAAACTAGTACATACAAACGTTCCACAGGACAAAAACAAACGCAAAACTGATACATACATCGGTCAAGCAGTTTAATGAGTTAGAAACACTGTGACGCGAGAATTTCTGCTCATACTCGTGTATAATATACCATGGGTATATTGTCTTTGAGAAGACCTGTGCCTTAGTAGAAAAAATAATGAATATTTGCTATACGTTTGTGTTGTTTATCAACCGACATCATTCAAGAAAGGATTCTCAATCCGACTGTGTTTTCTTTTTGGGTACCTACATCAGAACTTTCGGCTGTGTGAAGCGTTTTGGTGGATTCTAATTTGAAAGCTGGCTCCTGTGAAGATGGTGTGCGTGATCCTACTTCGATTTGGGCTGGTTCTGGTGAAAAGCGGTTGAGTTTTATGTTCAAAACGATTATGGATTTTCCATTGAATCGAGACCAGCCAGATGTATAATATACTTTATAATAAAATTTTGAAATATAAGTAGGTATGATGATTATATTATGCATAACATGTATTGATTCAGTTGTAGATATTATTTATTTTTTGAGTTGTAGGTGCAGCATCAAATCCGTCAAATACAATTAAATAAGAAATCTAAATCTGACAATTTACTTAGAGTTACAATATACATATATAAAAGGCTATATATAAAAGGATTTCTCGTACCTTACTCTTTAACATTTAAGGATTTCTTTTTATAATTTTTAAATCTGAGTGTGACCTAAAACAGGAAAGTTATATTTTGCCACAACAGTGTAAAAGTCACGGCCATAGGGATTCAACTCAGCGTTCTTAGTTCAGAGGAAATAACTCTTCCTTAAATAATAAACCCGAGACTTACAGTCGGCGACCAGCATGGGAGCCAAAAAGGGCGGACAGTTCAATATTATTGTAAAATCTGCGTTTTAAACGAAAGTACGTAGATAACGATGTAGAAAATAAGGCTTTAGAAAGTTACCATGCTTATAAGTTATATAAGTATGACAGGTACGTAGATACATTTGTAGTAATCTTGCTTTGTTAACTAAAAATTATCGCGGATATTAACTTTATTTTGACGGCCACTTCGCTCTTGTATTCTCGAATCCATATGAAGACATCAAAATCGTTCCAGCCTTTAAGTAGTAATTCACAGATAAGCACACGGTCAGAACAAATAGGTATATATCATATAAAGATACTAACATATATATATCAATATAAAGATACTAACAAGGACCATTTTCATTTTGCTACTTCTCATAATTTTCTAGTAGGTATAGTTTACCTATGTTAAATTATACAGAAGTAATAAAACATCAACAAATTTTTTGGCTACGAAGGGAATTGCGTGAGTTAAATCTTAACCATTTGTTTTTAGTGGAGATGATTTTTAGTATGTATATTCATGCGTACCCACGGCCCTCGGGGAAAAGGCCGTGAGTTATGTCGGACTACTGTAAGCAGTGGACCTACCGACTAAACTCAAGTATGTTCCAACTAATCGCGTTGTTAGCCGAAACTTAGATGAAATGATCGATGACCAAGGAACGGCCGCTTACCATTAGGCCCTCTATCAGATGGTCATCCTTACTACACGCGCGATCGCACCCTCATTCTTCTGAGTAACATCTTAACCATAAGTAAACCTATAGTATCGTATACACTAAAATATACAACCTAGTAAACTGTTTGTGAATGTCTTATATTATCCCAATAGCTGTATCGTAGCAGGACAGTAGCTGAAGCGAGATATACCTCATAAATAACAAAACGATGAAATTAATAGTAGGTACCCCAGTCGTATTTTCCTCTTCAAATTAGGTTGTATAAATACGTAACATATTCTATCGTTCCTTAAATTTGTAATTTGGGTCGGAAACAACGTTACAGTCGATATAAAACGTAGCCAGATGTGAAATAATAAAAAAGAATTTTTTCCACACCCTCCAAATCGACTCGTGTTAAGGCCAGTAGAACAAAGGACGGCTCGAGATGGCCGTAGGGCTGACACATTTTGTATTTAATGTTTCATTATTTATTAACCTCGTACGGTGGAGGCGAACGTACTCACGTGAATCGTTCATAATCTACATGAATATTTGTAGGACCATATGCTGTTGATTTCTTTTAGTATCAATTTTCATGTTAGGTATCTCTTCTTTTAGTATCTCAAATTCTTTAGATAAAACTGTACAATACATACACTTATTGTAAAAAAACTAACGTAGGCAAATGAAGTTGTTTAATTTCCAAATTGGAATTGTTACGTCGTATGTTTCGCTGATTGATTTCCGCCAAACGCTTGACGAAACTGGGTTTGAAAAATGGACTGTGAAAAGAAAATAAACAGCGACAACCCTGCACATAGGGGTGGCTACAAAGAAGTAGTTTCGCTTGTTCGTTAGGAGTAGTGGGTCATTAGTTATGTACAGACGTCGAGTTACGAATAATATATCTTTTGTGTCTCTGATTTTGAACGTTCGCGTACCTATCTTTTTAGATAATTTTCGTAGCTGAGCTGAAATTTTGTTTCTCTTTTTAATTGTAATCTTTTTACACTTTCTTGTTACTTATATTTAATTCAATTACTGATTAATTTGTAACTAGCTTAGAAAGTTCAGGAAGGTACTATTAACTTGATGAATGGAGAATGAAACTGTTTATTAATCAATATCTCCATAGATTTAGTTTTTCGAATGAATAAATGTTTTTTTCAAATGTGGGAGCCGTTCAAGCTTTAGCAATTATTGGACCAGTTCACACCCGGATAAACTGCTACACCCCCACAGAAGAGTGGTGCGAAATAATAACATGCTACTGGGTTTCGTTCGGTGGGTGGGGGAGCTAGAGAGGTGGGGGAGTCCCGTATACTTTTCCTTACACTTCTCAGTCCTTTTCTTTTTCCTCTCCTCAAATTTAAAGCCAGCAACCATTTACAAAGACGTAAAGTCTACAAAAAACACGCCTCTGAAATGTTCATGGGCGGTCGCAGCGCTTACCATCAGGCGACCCATCAGCTCCAATGCCGATAAAAAAAGAGAATAAACAAACTCGTCAAATTGCAAAAGATTCCATGTACCTAGGCTATAAAAGTGATTTTTGTTAATATTGTGTAATAAAATAGTCTATAGCATTGGGGATTTGGTTGAATATATTTGCTAATATGTTTTAACGACTATTTGAGTGCAGAAAATACATCAAATAACATTGTAGTAAAAGATAAAAAGAAAGAATGCGACTACCTAAATAATATCTATCTGATTTTGTAATTATCTCTGGCTAGTATAGTATTATATTATCTGTGCCTCTGATAAAAAAATCTAACTAGTAAGACAAAAGTAGGTAAGTATGTTACTGATATAATATGCAGTATAGAAATATTATTTTAAATAATTATTGCGAAACGCCTTATCTGGTAATGAGTTAAAGTAAGAAAAATTTATTTCTTTACATAACGTTACATATGTATTATTAACACCTATATTGTACATTTTTTTTGTACGGAAAGGTTTTAGTTGTTTTGCCTTTTGTTAAAAATTGCCTGGCATGACAAAACTGCAATTTTCGCCTGGAAAGTAAAAATTCTTAGCGGCATACAAGCATCTTAATAGTACCTTAATTTATAACTACAATCTTGACACCGGGGAAACAATAACGGAAGTCGAAAACGAGGTGAAAACCTTCCAGGTTTTTGGCAACATTCGTCAAGAATGTCTGCGCTGCAAGCGGCGTAGCCTTAAATACGACACATTATTCCTACACTCTATCGCGCTAAAATAAACCTTACATCTTTAAGCATACGAGAGTCTCAACTGCGGGCTTAAATTTGCAATAATCTATGGACCAACTTGTTGAAATTCCGTCGCCGTCCGGTATACGGAGTTGCCAATTTAATGTTCTAAACGGGAGGCAATGTGAGCTCTTATACTGTTGAAATTAAGAGGGTTTTTCCTCGTTTTTCAGTTAAGGAGCTCGAGAAATAAATTGGTCGTTTGTGTAGTAGGAAGAAATTTCGCCAGCTAAGCTTTTGCTCGAGTGCCCACTAATTTTGTCCAATCGTGGTTACCAGATAACGTGTGAGACACATTTTTAGCTTCTTGTAATTCTTTCTGGAGCTTTTTATTTTTTCAAGCGAATAGACTCGGGATATTTACAGCGCGGTTTTGCTTTGTCGCTGTTTCAGCGTTATTTATGGACCTTTGGCCATGTACGGTTACTTTAGGAAATAAAATGAAATGCGCTTCGGGATGCCGAAAAGAATGAATTTCATGTGCATTATGTTTGTCTTTCTTCTATTTAGGTAATTACTTTAATTCCATACTGCAGCTAGATTCTACATTTGTAGCAGCTATGCTCTCCCTGTGTATTACAGTATGGGAATTTCTGAAACAAAAGACAATTATATGTTGGGTCAATACTGGAATCATTTATTTCAAACACAGGTCAAAGAAAATTCCGAGATATGTTGTACAGGTTTTGATATATACAAAATTAATTAGGTATACAATTTTCAAATTTAACATATTATACGATTTTTGTGTGCTATTGTACCCTGTTATAAACCCATTGTGCCTACCAGTACACATGAGTCACACCTTACACAAAGTCTTGTTTAATTCAATTTATTTAATTCTATTATTGTTTCCAGATGGAGAACCTATTAAATTGCCGGAGAATCTAGAAAGCCTGCCCAGGGCGGAGCATTTCGCCGCCCAGCGCCATCGCTGGAACACCAATGAGGTTCGTTGTTATTCTGATCATGATCACAGAGAGTGGGGTTGTTTTAGCGGCGGTGTGAAAGTACTTTTAATCTAGTGAAAACATTAACAAATTGAATGAAGGAAGGTATTGGTATTAAACCTAATTGTAATATAATGTAATTGTTTTACTATGAAGATACCTTAACTATATAATAAGATGAATATTTATGAGGTTATATTTTATTATTTATTCAGATGAATCTCAATAGACTCCTGGTATTAAATTATCAATCAATCAGATGAAAAAATACATACCGGAATAGGCAGGTTAATTTATAAAATTCATGATATCTTACGAAAAATAATATCTGTTACGAAAAATATATGTTCCAAATGTAAATTAAAATAATTAAACCAGTATAGGATTGTATTACCAATGACTTAGTTTGAATTAGTTTGCTTTTTTTGGCGCAAAAAGAAAGCACGTTCTATGCTAAAATAATATTTTTAGTGTCTGGTTTATCCCTCATCCTAATTGAACACAAATTTCTGAACTAGCAACCCTAAATACATACCAATAAAGCAAACTTGAATAACTCGTAATAACGCGTCGGGGATTAAATCGTAAGGGTTTAACTATTCAAAGTTTAAACAATAGATGGGTCGTAAGTTTATGGGACGCGTGGTGATTAAAAGTTAATTAAGGAAGTAATAATTGTGCAGGGGTCCTTTAGACCCCTCACGAGCTAGTCGTTTCGCGTATGCTGGATAACTTTTGCAGTGTAATAAATGATGAAGCTGGTGATTTTATTGAGCGAATGGGAACCTAAATGAGGTGCCTTATAAGTGTTATTTAGCAATTCTAGTTTAAACCCGTGACTGTGTCTTCCTTGTTGGAATCATGAAGCTTTTTGTGGTTACGAGTAATTTACAAAAATAGTACTGCTCATTATAAGTTTATATTATACACTTAATGTGCTAAGTTTAACTTTTAAGGATATAAACTATAAAGGGGTAGAACTAACACCAAAGTCATAATGAATTAGAATTTTATATAAATCGTACATATTTTTGTAATTCTTCTTTATCTATAATACGCATTGATTAATTTCGTTGAAAGCAATCATGTCAAATAAAAAAATCAACTTCTCTGCCGCTGAATTAATCAACCGCTGGCGATATCATAAAAATGCGTATTAAACGTCCCACACTAAATCTTAAGTATTGCAATTGACATCTTCACTCGTAAATCACACCCGTTTCACTAGCAAGTGTCATCTGAATTATTAATGACGACTCTCTAAGAGCCTATGGGAATAAGTCTCGTTTAAGAGTTACGTGCTAAAATCTCAAATTCAGCGCCTACATGTCTGCCAAACTTCAAGACCTTTTGTATTTCTTAGATGTAGTTTGAACATTCCTGCTAGTTAGGTAGCTCGTAATAGGTCACGGTATAGTAAGATGTGTTGTTACTCACGAAATTAGTAAAGATTAATTCTATTTATCATCATCATCATCAGCCCATATATGTTCCCACTGCTGGGACACAGGCCTCCTATGAGGGTTCAGGCCTTAATCCACCACGCTGGCCAAGTGCGGGTTTGCAGATATCACTTTTTTCACACGTCGAACTTTTTTGATTCTTGGACATGCCGGTTTCCTCGCGATGTTTTCCTTCACCGTTTTAAGCAGTGGTGATGTTAAGTACATGCGCAGATAAATTGAAAAATCAATTTATTTCCTGAACGCTCGGCCGGTCTCAAACCCCAACTTATCGATTTTGAAGTCCGAGGTTCTCACCACTGAGCCACCACTACTTCTATTGGGTACATCAAATATGATCCAATGGGATAGTAAGAATACCAGTTTTCTACTTCTGGAACAATTTTTATTATTACGGTGTCTTTATAACATCCACGTGTAACAAATTTAGTTTCTGGATTAGAAGAACTTTGTTTATGAATTTGTGTATCTATGAATGAAGTCTCTCACGATAACCGTAACCTCTTTGTTCAAGCCGTACGAAGATATTGCCAATCCTCAATCGAAGCATTAAGATCTATTAAACGCCCATATTATACAGAATCCCATTAACCCTCGTCTAGATGACCCCAGCGCTCTAATGCTCCAAATCCTACGTATTGTCGTTGCAGTATAATTACGTTAATGCATGTACACTGCTTAGTTGGGGTTCAGTTAATCAACGGTTAAGTATGGAACATGGAGATATGAGGGGACACTCGTTTTGCATAATACATGAAATAGCTAATTTATACTCAGGTATGCGTTGATAGTCTAGTTTGAATGGAATTTTGGCATTTTAAGTTGGCCTAAAATATTCCGCCGGATTAAGGGGTAATGTATGCCGTGGATTTGGGGACGTCGGCTTTTTTGACTGTCAAATGGAGTTTAAACCGAATTGCTGGCATTCTCTCATGCGATGAAAGGTTACCTTGAAATTGGCCGTTTAATTAAGGTCACTTGATCATGTTTGGGGACAATTTAAACAGCTTCAGCAAACTGCTTCTTCTTCTACTTCTCTTAGTCGGACAATCTTTAGCACGACTGGTTTTTAATTGTGATTAGAATTGATGGTCAAAGAGTGCTTTTAAGCAGACTACTTGATTTAACAAATGTGTGAGTTGAGGTTATCCTC